>NC_056589.1:24190563-24490563 GCF_018340385.1 Cyprinus carpio
GGGTGAAATGGGTTTATTTCACATAAAAAAATAAATAATAAAAAAACACATTTCTCAGTAAGTAACAGTTCAAATTCTCTCTCTCTCTTTTTAATCATAATGTTTTGAAATGGATATAGGAATCAGTCTATTAGAGGAAATTCAATAATAATCAACATTTAAAAACATTCTGAACAGTGAACAGTGAGTTTGTTTCAGTTACAATGAATTTGATCATTTTGAAGTAGTTTCACCAAAGCAAAGTTTAGGATGTTTTTTGTTTTCCTTTATAAACAGCATTGTGCTTTCCTTTGGAAGAGAAGTCTCCAGAACTTTCTCAAAGTCACGTACATTTACTTCACTTGGCAAAAATGTGTACGTCATGTCAAATATTTATGGGTGTTACCACACCAAAGCCATAATGCATTGTATGGAGAGTCGACAGAACAGTCTTATGACAAAGCCATTGTGTCTGTGTCAAGAAGTGTTTGGACGTGGCATCCTTTACCATAGACCTTTCACATCACATGACCTAGCAAACATCCCAAGAACTTTAATACACCACACAACTTAGGGGAAGTCGTGGCCTAGTGGTTAGAGAGTTTAACCCTAAGGTTGTGGGTTCGACTGTCTCGGCCTGGCAATACCATGACTGAGGTGCCCTTGAGCAAGGCACCGAACCCCCAACTGCTCCCCGGGCGCCGCAGCATAAATGGCTGCCCACTGCTCTGGGTGTGTGTTCACGGTGTGTGTGTGTGTTCACTGCTGTGTGTGTGTGTGTGTGCTTTGGATGGGTTAAATGCAGAGCACGAATTCTGAGTATGGGTCACCAAACTTGGATGTACGTCCGTCACTTTCACTTTTTTCACTTTCAAAAAAGATCAAACAAAATCAATGAAGTAATGCAATTTACCTTTGTTGTTCCTGAATGATCAGAAAGCTTCATGAAGGAATAACCTTAATAACCTTTCATACAAAAATTATCATGGAAAGCAATTTCCAGCAAAATACCATAAAAAAAAGAAGAAAAAAAAAACAACTTATGACTTTCTTGTGGTAGATTAAAAAAAAAGTGAAACAGGTGAGCAAATCTCATAGATTGACTTTATTAAATTAAATAAAAGAAGTAAATAATAAAATGGGAAATTCTATTTGGGGAAAAAATGTTTTAAAGTGTGAGAACAGAGGACTAAGGTTATTTGTTTCACAGATCACAAAACATTTAAACGTTTTATTGTGATTGATTTATTGTACGGCCACACTGAATACCATACATGTGAAAGTACAAAATAATATTGACATTGGCTTAGAATGACAAACTTTGTGAGAAGGACAAAGTGAGCTAGCTCGTGTATGTGCAGTATACAAACATGTTGTTCTTTCTTTACTTTGTCTATAATAGACCTATTAGAGTAAAGTGTTTCAATCACTTAAGGCGATCCAAAGGAGCCTGGGTAAATGCAAACACTAATGAGGCGGTTGTAAAGCTTGTATCTTTCACATGGCGACTGCAAATGTTTGAATGCATTCTATTTGGGGACAGTCTGGGGTACATTTCAAATGACAAAAAAATCAACTAAGAAACAAAGAAACAAAACCCCGGCCACCTCAACTTGCACCCGAACACACAATAAACACACACACACCAGTCTCTCTCAACCCCCTAAGCACCTGTCAATATGCATCCCCATAATTAGTCCTTTGATAGTAGCCAGATTTGGAGGGTCCATTACAGGCAGCTGCACGCAAGTCACAAGGTCCTGGCTGACTTGAATAAAGGAGCCAGCCTGAGGGGAACACCAGTGAACTTCTGCACTGGGACCTGTGCGCACAGCTGGGCTCTGACAGACTAAAAGAAATGGAGAATGCCAACTCACACCACTGACTAGCCTCAAACGGAATGTGCAGAATTTTTTTTTACTGCATAGATTTTGGGGGAAAACCTTTGAAACATATGATGAGTTTGATTCCAAAACGCAATAAATCCATTTAGATTAATTTAGATTAATAAGAGTAAAAATGTGTTTTCTTTACCAAGAAAGTGGCAAGATGAAAACCACTATTTTCTGTTTCAAACTTTCACATATCATCCAGATTTTGATTTTTCAAAAATTGTATTATAAAATTGTATTATTTTTTCCCCAAGATGCAATAAATCCATGACGGTTTTATTTCTTTTCTTTTCTTTTTCTTTTTTTTTCATTGAATCAGTATAAAAGTTATTTTTCATATTGAAACTGTAGAAAATACAGAACATAGTAAGTTGATCCACATATGACAGGCTCTGAACTTAGTCATCACTCCCAAAATGCACGGGTCATCTTGTTAATGCTATAAATTAATTAGGCCTACAACAATAAAATAATATTTCATCATGAACATACACGAACAACATCACATTAAACCACAGATTCCAAATTCCAAAATGACATTTCCCTTACATTCAACTTCAAAAAGTGCATTCATCTTTGCCACGTTACATTCATTTAGTTGACTAGTGCTATACGCTGTATAAACAAAAACATTAATGGCATTAATAAAAACACTTACACTGACAAGCTACGCAATATCGCGTTCATAATGGAATGCGACTCATCTGAGATTATGAACGTGATATTGCATAATTTGTTGTGTCAGTGATGGCGATGGAGATTTATCACAGAACCACAGAAGCTTTAATGACAAGATGCACATGACAATCACGTGCGATTTATCGTGCAGTCATACGTTTGTTTGTTGATCACAAAGTACAAAGTAGATGAGGAAAACTAGAATGCCAGGTGTATTCACACACACACACACACACACACATATATATCCACAATGAAATTAACAACCATTAAATGATAGAATGTTTTTATTTTTTAAATATAAAAAAAAATTGCATGTAGATAATTAAATATATTTTTAATAAATTATATGTGTATATTATGTATGTGTGTGTGTGTATAAAAGTATTAGTGAAAAAAAACTGTATACTCTTACAGCTTTTAACAAAGTATTAGTGAAAAAAAAAATTAATTAAATAATTCCTATGCAAGTATATATATATATATATATATATATTTATAGTGTATCTTTAATAAACAAACATGCAAGGGAATGCAGATGCTGTGAACTTCGTGGATGACTGTCATTCCAAATCTGTATAGGGTTTAGTGGAGTTCTGCTGGCTCATATTCCATGTGGTCCTGTTGACACCTACTGTACGCACACAAACACACACTTCAAGGCACATGCAGTGTACAGACACACATCTGTTGGCATAAATACACACGGCACTCTTGGGCTTTTGGGAACCATATCTACAATGGCCCCATGTTTGCGTGATTAGCTCTTGATGAGGCAGTAATAACACCATCTGTAAATGTTTTAGCTTACGCGCACACACACACTCGCTCTCTTTTCAGCCCGATTAGGTCTGAAATAAGCACGATAGAGGTGCTTAAAACAAACGTCAGGGAGGTTTGTGTGCTTATGGCCCTGCTAGCCTGGTATAATAATTACCACTGATGCTAAATGACCAACAGATGAGTCATTAGCACATGTGTGTTATTCTGTAATGTTCTACGTGTTTTCTTATGTGTACGACTTTGAATTTGTGTCTGGGTGTGTTGAATGTGGGTGGGAGGTTTCGGTTAATGTCACATAGTCATGGTTTTGGTACCAGGAAACCAGTGGAACTAGTAGTTGCTGACAGAGCATCATCCATCAAGTGGTCATATTGAAGGCAGCACCGGAGGTCTTGTAGTGTTTCTGAAGGGCATAATAAATTAGCCAGCGGTATTGTTTTGCTCATTGTGGTTAATGCTGGGCCATTTTTTTTTTCTTTTGATAGGCTGTTTTAACATTGAAAAATACTGACAGAATAAATATTTTTAGGCAAATCTAACTGAAAACAAATTAGCATTTGTAGTCTGAATAATAAATAAGCATTTTTGGACTGTTAGAACATAAGCAAATTTGGACTTTTATTTATAATCCAATAATAATAATTTATAATCCTGTAACTATTACTCACCCTCAAAACAGAGTTTCTTTCAGCTCTGGAACACAAATGCAAATATTTTATAAAATTTATTTTATACAGACGTCCAATATAAATATTTATCTCTTGGTTAAATAACCCGTAAAAAAAAAAAAAAAAGGTTAAAACAGTTGCAAACTAACAATGTGGAAAATACATCCCAAATGTTGAACTTGGAATGCACTCAGCTCACAGAAGCTAATACAGAAGTCAACCTAAGCAACCACCTTGGCAATCATCAACAACATCTGAGCATCATCTTGTTGGCAAGCACCTCTCTGAACTTCTGCATTTTAAAGCCAAATTGCAATCTGTTGTTTTAAATTGTGTATCATTCTATCAAATATTCCCCAAGATGGCATGTAGGGTGGCCCTGGTTTCCCTTTCCTGATTGCCAAGGTGGAATGTCATTCATCTTGATGGCAACAAGAAGCATAATAAAGGAGAACTTTGAAATTTGTGATTTAGATGTTATGGCTACAAATCCGTCCTATGGTTTATTTGGGTCTTGGTAATTTAACGAGTCAAAGAGAATGAGATGTTGAAATGTAAATGTGGTTGGGGTTGGGGATTAGGTTTTCATGTTTATGTTTCTGTTCTCCGATCGATTTTACACATGAGTGCATGCCCTGGCAACTGCCAACTAAAGTTATGCTTATTGCACATCTACTAGATCTAGAAAAGAGGGGCTGCTGGCACATTAAGAGTGCATGTTTATTTGACTGGTTCTACGTTGCTGTCTAATTACCATACAGCTCAGTAATGAGAATAACATGTTGCTCCTAATGATCTGAAAGGTCTGGCAGTCATGAATGCTTGCTCTTGCTTTAACACAGCACACAGAATACAATATATACTCATCAATATTTCATTACACCTAAATTAAAACTAATTCTCCTCTCTCTGTGCAAGAAGGCTGTTCAATTTGAGTGGTGGCGCAGATCTTTACAATTAGCCACTGAGGCATGAAAATTACCTAAGGACAAAGATTGGGCCATGTTGTATTGTTTAATTTAGTTAAAGCTGTACTATTAAGACACTGAAGACTTTCAGCTAGTTTCATGTATTCTTGCGTTTATTGCTTACAGGTGTGTCTGGCAGTGGTCACTATTCAAGACAAGGGTAATCTAAACATAAATAAATAAATGAATAAATGTTTGTGTGTACAACTTACTTATTTGGTAAAGCAATATATTCTTCATACTTGACACAGCATACATTCTCCACCACAATGGCATTAAGTCTCCTTTTTTTTTTCTTAAAAAAATTAAAAACACAACACTTCACTTGAACTCGCTCTGCTAATCCAACTCGATACAAAGCATGCTGGAAACTGGAAAACCAGTTTCAGTGATTGCTTTGTTAACACCAGCAAAACTGGTTTTATGTAGTCTTAACGCAAGAATGTTAACTTTTATTTTACAAAATGGATGCAAAACACTGTCAAGATGTCCAAGAATTGTTTTGAATTGCCTACCTAGAGGTGAACACACCATTCCTTGTGTCCTAGGTCGAGCTTGTTACTCTCTCAAAGCACAATCTGTACTTTATTAAGGGACAGGAACTAATCCGTGACCCTCACACTCCTTACAGAAACAAACAGCACTGACCAATTAGGATTCAGTGCACAGAGGTCAGGGGTGAATTCAGAGAGTATGTCTGGCACTGTGGTTGTATAACCTTCTTTACTGGTAGCTAGTAGACCTCCTGCATCAAATATTACTAAAAACAACATTAAAATAATAGAGCAGCTATAATCTGATCAAGTCATGTTAAATGAAGGGAAAAAATTGGGTACTTATACTGGATTACAATTAAATTCATAGAATTGTGACAACTTACCAGCAAACTACTTTAAAAACTGGACACTATACTGTTCAAAAATTTGGGGTCAGTACAGTTTTTAATGTTTTAAAAGAAGTCTCTTATGTTCATCAAGGCAACATTTAATTGGTCAAAAAATGCAGTTAAAACCGTAATGTGAAATATTATTACAATTTAAATTTAATATATTTTAAAATAGAATTTATTCCTGTAATGGCAAAGCTAAATTTAAAGCATCATTACTCCAGTCTTCAGTATCACATCATCCTTCAGAAATCATTCTAGTATCTGTAAAAGCAGTTTGAAATGCAATGGAGGATCACACAGCATATTGATTTGGTTTAGGAAAATAAAGTTAATTTACTGGCACTATTTCCAAAAATATCTATACTTTTCCCCACAAATAATAGTTAAAAAAAAAACCCAAAAAACAAACAAAAAAAACCACTATAGATAGGCAAATTTTCTGACCTACAAATGTGACCGCTGCAAAACCTGCCACTGGGAAGGCCTTTGTACACTGCCACAAGCCCTATAATTTGTTGCTGAGACTATAGTCAGGGCCCCAGAGGCCTCTGTGGCCCCACACAAGACCTCAGTACTGGCTCACATTAAAGGGCCCAATGTTAATCTGATCCCTCTGATGCCTTTGCAATCTAATTCTAAGGGATCGTTTGCCAGCCAAGAGAATATTGCAAGTTTGATTGCTTAGAAAAGCAATAGCACACCTCAAACCACATGACTGATAATTTTATAAGAAACAAATCACGCCTGTCCAGCCATTGTGTAACAAAAGGCAGGGTTTTTAATCTAAATATAAACAGTATGTAATTTTTTTCCAAAATCCCAATGGATAACCTAAACAATACATGGATCTGTGTTCAACCCTCTGACAGTTTCTACAACCTCCCAGTATCCTTGAAGTGTAAGGAATACTATTATTATTTAGACTTTGATTATCTATGCTCAGGTTTTGCAAAGGATATCATGAGATATCAAGGAGTCATGAGGTCATATCTATCGGGGAGCAAATTGATAGAGTGTCTCTCATATCACACCATGTTTGTTATTGGTCCATGACATGCTTGTTTTGAGATGGTAACTGTGCCCCGGGTCACAAGCTGTGCATCGACGACAAGGGATATCTGATTACGGTGACCCCACGCCCCAGATAACCATCTCAAACCCTTCCGCCGGCCCTAAAAAGCATCCTGCACATCCAGTAATCCGCTCTCCAAACACCACTGAAGAAATTAAACTATAGTCTCTTAAAAGCCAGAGTGTGGCGCACACACAGACACACATGCATCTGGACCTCTTCTGCTCAATGGGTCGGAAATAACAGCCCGGGCCTGTCGTCATAGATAGCCTGTTAAAAGCCATCAAGAAGTCAGGAAAGAGCTCCAGAAGATTCGCTCTACCAAAATCTGGACTAATGTCCACGCTCTGTCACCCTCAATCAAAGGTTGTTTCATCTGCAGACGGGGATGTCCTCTTAGTGGCCGGGTGGGGTGTGTCTTCTGACTCCGTCTGTTCATAAGATGGGGAGAGTCAACAGGAAATTACTGTTTCATGGTTGCGCTAACTTTTAAAAGGCCACACTCCTGGGGTGGGCATTCCTTTAGCAACTGACACAAAAACAGAAAACATATTTTATGAAAACAGAACAAAATTTGAATAGTAAATATATTTGCTTAAAAGGATTTTACTGAAAAAGTTAAAGACCTCCTGAATGAAATTGGATATGTAATCCGGACTAAATTTTTAGAAGTTATTTTAGAGTTGTTTATTCCTGTGAAGGGAGGTTTTTTTTTTTTTTTTGCAGTGTTTATTCCAATCTTCTTCTTCTTATCAATACTGAAAACAGTTGTGGTGCTTTATATATATATTAAAAGTTTAACAGTTTAAAAGAACAGCTTTTATTTGAAATATATATATTTGTGTAACAATGCAAAAGTCTTACCACCACTTTTGAATCAGTACATCTTTGAATAAAAAGTATTAATTTCTTTCAAAAAAAACTATAGATAGAATGATAGATACATAGGACGATAAATGGAATGATAGATATATAAAACAATAGACAGAATAATAGATAGATCAGATAGAATGATAGATAGATAGATAGATAGATAGATAGATAGATAGATAGATAGATAGATAGATAGATAGATAGATAGATAGATAGATAGATAGATAGAAAACAAAATACAATAATAAACCCGAGGTAGTAATGATAAAATTTTATTGTGAATATATTGTATTTGCACAAGAATTACACATTTGTAAACTTTACAAACTTTTTTGTTTTATTTTCTTGAACAACATTATTATACAAATGTATACAAAATCATTTCAGGCATGTCAAGTTCCACCAAAAGAATATATATATATATATATATATATATATATATATATATATATATATATATATATGTAGTTGTAAGCACAACCAAATGAGGTGGGTGGGGCCTTGAGGCACATACCACGCCCCTTGTCCTCCCCACCAATGAACACACAGAAATCAAAGAGTGACTTCGATACACACTCAGGAGAAGAAGCGTAACCTCAGAGAAAACTTTCCGGCACACCGAGCACCAACACCAGTAAATACAGACACACGGCAGCCCTATGAGACAGCACAGCAGCTGAGAGTAGCCTTCAGAAAACATATAATAAATACACGCATTCCAATTCCTCATTACATGAGGGGGGCATGTCTGTACACGTCTAACCTTTAATGCGAGGGTTGAAATGTGAAAGAGCATCGCAGGAGCACCGTGCAAACCTGAACACATTTAAAGATGTCTGTCCCCTCTTATGTAAAGTATAATGCTTTTTACGAAACAGATTTTGATTTGAAATTTTTGGAGTCATAATTTAGAGTTTGAAAAAGGTTAAAATATTCTTTACACTAAAAAAGGGGTTCTTTTAAAGGAATAGTTCATCCATTAACAAAAATTTGCCTAAAAGTTACTCAAAAGTTACTGAGTTTGTCTCTTCATCTGAACCACCAATAGACCAATAGATCCTCTGCAGTGAATGGGTGCCGTCAGAATAAGAGTTCAAAACATCACAATAATCCACAAGTTACAACTTCAATCTATCAATTAACATCTTGTGAAGCAAAAAGCTGCATTTGTAATACAAAAATCCATCAAGACATTTTTAACTGAATCCTCTATGCATAACATTGCCTGCTCCAGTGAAAAAGTTGTCCCGTCTGAGTCAGGAGAGAAATATGCACAGATCAAACACTGTTTACAAGTGAAAAATCTTTAGTAGTGGGCAGGGCTAAAAACAAATATGTTCTTTGAATTTGATGTGAAAGGACAAAAGTGGAGGAAGCGTTATCATGGATTATTGACAGAAGCAATGGTTTAAAGTTAAAATGCCTTGATGGATTTGTTACTTACAAACACACAGCTTTTAACTTCACAAGACATTAACTGATGGACTGGAGTCGTGTGGATTACTGGTGGATTATTGGGATGTTTTTATCAGATGTTTGGACTATCATTCTGACGGCACCCATTCATTGCAGAGGATCAACTGGATCCAAACTCATCTACAGTACATCTTGAATGGCCTAAGGGTAAGTAAATTTTCAGCAAATTTTCATTTTTGGGTGAAATATTCAGTTTGGTTCTCTGGGGATCCAAAACGTTTTTATCCTATGGTTTTATTCTACTCTTTTAAATCTTCATTTTTAAAAACATGGCATTTTACACACACACACACACACACACACACACACACACACACACACACACACACACACACACACACACACACACACACACACACACTCAATATGCACACACACACACACACACATTTGTTTTTGTTATTTTTAGATATATTATTATTTTATTTTATATTTTTATGTTTCATTAATTATGAAAACACTTTGTTTTGAAGCGGGCCAATAAAATCCCCAGCTGAATGCTACTTATAGGTAATTCGCTATTCTTGACTAACCGTGTAGGCACTGCCAGATTTCAAGTTTTTAGTTTTAGCATAATCATGTCATTAACCTGTTTCATGTTTTGCGGACGTTCTTTGTCGGACATGGCATGGGATCAATTTCCATTCAAACGGTGAAGCGGCCTCTGCGGGGTTTGTATACATTTCGCTGGCATTTTAAACCTGGTATATTTAGTAAAGAGGGGAGTTAGTTCAGCTCTCTTGGATCAAATCACATCTCACGTTGTCGTTTAGTAAGGTATTTAAATGTTACATCCTATGTCCTCCACCCCAGGCCTGAGATGAGAAATCCAGACCCCGAAGGCCTCTGAGGAGTCCAAAAACGTCTGTAATGATTCATAAATGCACTGCATATTTAGGTCTGTAACTCAATGCTACATCAGTGAAGACAGAAAGAAAAATTCATCTCATTCCGAGGGAAAAGTCTGACGTGGACAAACAGGTGCGAGCGATATTCACGGATATCCAGTAAACTAAACACACACTTATATTAAATCTACCTTGAGCATTTCTTTACATGTCATTGTCATTTGGCAATCACTATGACTTTAAAACTTCCGCCTTTAAAATCAGTTGCACTTAATATTATCACTGTAATTGCGTCACTTTAACAGCCTCTTCATCAAAAAGGCTTTAAAGAAATCTATAAAGCTCCAAAGTGTGTAATAAAGCCATCATAATTTATTTTTTGTATGAATGAAAAGCCATAGTACTCAACACCGATTGTAAGTTTATATTTTAGAATAGACAAAGCTTTTAAGCCATCAAATTTTAAAACTTCTCTGAAACGGAGAGAGAAGCATGTTGTTTTATTCCTGGATACTTGGCCTTTGGCTAGTGATTGATAAATATTTCATTTTTCATAGCTCTTGGCATTGCCATTGGTTTTTGTTCTTCTTCCAGAACATTCAAAGGAACACGGAAATGTTCCCCCATTGGCAATAGCTTTGATTGATATCATCTAATCTCAGGCACGGACCTTCTATCAAATAAATAAATAAAACAAACAAACACACATACATTCATCCATCATAAATGCACAATTCTCCAGGGTTGAGCATTTTTATAACCTGTCATGTGCTATGTTTTCGCATAGTGGTTCAACATGTGGATGTAATAGCTGACACGGTTGTGATATCATGTCTGTAGTGCTGGAACAAAATCTGACAGATGAAGTATCTGGACGACATACAGTAAAACACGCAATCGTCTGATAGCAGGGGCCCTGCAGACAGGATGGGGAGAGTACAAAGCACATTCAGCATGCTCTGGACACTTAGACGCAAGCGTGTGACTTCTGACACAACAAAAAAAGTCTCCGCTATACTAATTGGAGCCTGTTCAGTCTTTAGAGTCATCTGCACTTCTCATCAGATGATGCACTCATATATAGTTTGATCGCATATGAAATTTTCCTTAGCGAATCATGACATTCAACATGGCACTTTTTTCTAACGTTTATATCAGATGCTTACAGTTACCTCAAATGATCGAGGTTTATAATCAGCAACAAAAGAACACTAAGCCCAAAGACCTAGAAAAAATAATGATAACATTTGCATAAATTAAAATGCATACTGGGTGAATCTCACAAAAACAGCAAAGAAATGTCCAGGTCATTTGTCACCTCAAAAAATAAAAAAAATAAAAAATAAATAAATAAAAAGATTTTCTGTATGAAGAACATTTATACTAAACCTAAGCTTTTATGTCACTTTATTTTCTCCCAAAACCGTTTTTTTTGTGTTGTGTGATGAATAATATTTTTTTATGTATGTTTATTTATTATAATACATAATGACATTATTTAAATGGTAAAGAACAGTTTTTAAAGTGTTCACACACACCACACCACTGTTCAAAACTTTGTGGTCGGTAAGATTTAATTTTTTTATATTATTTTTAAATGTAATAAATATTATATTATTTATATTACTATATTATTTAAAGTATTTTATTATATTAAAATATTATTTAGCAAGAACGCATTAATCAAACATGACAGTAAACACTTTTACAATGTCACAAAAATTATTTTAACATTTAAATTAAATTACACTTAAACATTATTAGCCTTGGTGAGCATAAAAGACTTCTTTCAAAAGCATTTCAAAATTTCTATCAACCCCAAACTTTTGAATGGCATTGTGTGTGTTTGTGTGTGTGTATAGATATAAAAATTAAAATTTATATATATATTTAAATATATATATTCATTCTGAGGTGAAATGTGGCCTTCAGATTTCTTTATGAGATTTCCCCTACTGCACATACCAGAGAAATCAAAAAACATAAAACATGAAAAACAGGCCTACGAAGGGCCTAAAGGGCTCGGGTGTGACATCACTGACCTACTACTGGTGCAAAGCTGATTTTGAGCAGAATTCATAATGAGAAATTCAGAATACAATGCTGAACAGTCTTTCCTGTCCCATTAGACCCTGCTTCATATCCAGGCTGTTGCTGTGAGCCGTCTCTGACCACATAGTCGACAGATTATATTAGCCTGTTTATGGCACTAAACATTTTGCATGAACCATTTCTGTGGTCATAATGTGGTTCTGTGTTCCAAAGTCAAAAAATAAGTATACAGTATATACGTCTCTCGTGTCTGGCTGTGTTGCTGTTTCAGGTTGGTCTGAGAGGGCAGTATTTGGCAGTGAGTTGAGTCGTCGTGTCAATTTTACAGTAGAGTTTGTAACTGCATTAGTTGTATTGTTTTGTGTTGACTAACAAACAATCTTAGGTCATATAGTCGAAGTGTGGTTATGTTGTGGTCTGTATAATAAGCAGTTCAGTCAGTAGTTGTTGTTTCTAGTCTGGAGATTTGCTCTGGTCAGGACAAATAGGTTCTGGTTCCAGTAAGCAGCCAGAGTAGAAGGAGCTGAAGACCCAACATCGGCCAGAGAGACGGACTCAAACTGCAGCCACCACCACAGTCAGTCGCGTCCTCCTGTGGTCAATACAGAGACGTTAGTGACTTCCACCTCACATAAACACAAAATATACAGTAGTCAGGTCATTTCAGTTTAGACAAAGCAGGTTTCCAACAAATTTTTTAAACATCACACCTGGTTTGTTTCTGGTTCAAGGTGGTCTATCTGCTTTAACCAGTGTTGTATTGTTAACTAAAACTAAAATTGAAATAAGGCTGAAATAAAATAAAATATAAATACTAGAAGAAAACCCTCTAACAAATCTCAATGATAACACTGGTCCAACCTGGTCATGAGTATGTGTTATGTTAGTATTATTGTATACCATTATAGTATTTATTAATTACCTTTTATTTTTATATTTCAGCTTTCATTTTAATTTTGTCATTTTAGTAATTTTGTTCTGTGCTTTTTTCATGAGTCTTCTTCTTTGTCATCTTATTATTATTATTTGATTTGTTTTTTTAATATTTTAAGTTTTCTGTTTAGCTCAGTTTATTTATTCAATTTATTTTTGTATCAGTTTTAGTTCTCACATTTTATTTCTTTGACTTAAACTAATAGAGTTAGTTGCCTAAGCAAGTAAAAAAAAAAAAAAAACTTATTAGAAATTATTAAAGGTCTATATTATTTTTTTTGTTAAAAACTTAAAGTTAGCAATTTTGTTGTCTTTCTGTCATTTCTTAATATATATAAATATATATATATATATATATATATAATATATATATATATATATATATATATATATATATATATATATATATAAGTTTTAGTTATTTAGTACATCAAGTTAAACTAATTGGATTTTTAGTTGGATAGTTGGATTTTCCAGCAGAATGAAGATCCATAAAGGATGCAACTCAATCAATAGACAGTCTGATATACTTCTTCATTATGTGTAATGAAAAATGAATATCAATACATGTTTTGGCTGAACTGAAAAGGAATGAATCAAATCAATGGCATGCATGCATAAACTCTTGCTGTAGAAATAATGCATGACCGATAATGACTGATGGTCTATGTTCTGGTCTTCTGAAACATGACTTGCGTGCTAGAGTATGTGTGTTGGAGGGTTTGCCAATGAAAGTCCTGGGATGCCCCTGGTTTGAGAGGCATGGGGCGTATCATTAATGTTGCTGTCAAAAGGACGGAAACACATCTGGAGTTTCCTATGTTTATTCCACAGAAAATCTCTCAGGGAACTAGCTGAAAATGCACTTCCTACTTTCACAGCAGGAGGAAAGAAGTGGCGTCCTGCCTCTAGGTCCATACTGAGGCACTGAGTAAACAATATAGGCCATTTTAACCTAGGTCTAGCCCCTTTTATGATATGATAACCAGATATTACTGAAAGTCCAGCAGGCTACAATTAACTCTCAGTTGGAGTTGTAAACAATATAAAGAAATAGTTTGAAATATAAATAGCAGCAAAACAATAAGATGAAACTGACCATCAAACACAAAGCAGAAACAGCAGCAAAATGAAGGACAGGTAATAGGTCAAAGAAGAAGAGCCACTGATTGGACACAAAGACTCATCCTAGCAGTGACAGGCATGATGAGCAACCAATGAGCATTCAACGTGCAAACAGAAAGGAAATTAATGTTAGATTAAAAAAGAAAAAGAAGAAGAAAAACAAGCATTGAATGATGAAGATGCATTCTGAGCATTGCCCATTTTGGTTATTACTTACATCTGCATTGTTGTCAAAGCAGACTTCTGGTCCTTTCCTGTACCGAGGGTTCTGGGCCAGCACACATGGATCAGGACCAGTAGCTGAAAGAAATCAATAAGGAAAATAGCCAAAACTTAAAAAAAAAAAAACACCTGGACACACATAGATTCTTGAGGACTAATTCATTCGGAAAAAAAAAATTCCTCTGTTTGGGACCAATTTCTTGGGTACTTAGACATAGTAACCACTCAGTCAACCTCTAATGTCTCTTCTGGGACCTAAAATATGAAGCACTTCTATGGACTTTAGTGAACTGGGAGTTATTTATTATTGTATGCTGATAAATTATTGTTTGTTTATAGTCTGAGCCTATGCTTTTTGTTTTGTGTTGTCTAAATCTGAAAACCTTAAAATAAAGCATTCAAAAAAGTGATAAGAAGAAGATAAAGTGTAATTCTTTATGCATTTAATGCCTTTATCCAAAGCAACTTACACTACATTTCAATAGTTTGGATTTATTTATTGATTTAAAATGAAAGACAGACAGACAGAAATATAGAAAGAATCAATCAATCAAAAAAAAAATGATTTACTCACCATCAAGCTAGAGATTACGGTTTGAAGTTTTAATAGGGATATTTTTCTTACACAAATGCATCATTTTGCTTCAGAAGGCCATTTAGAGTACTTTTATGATGGATGGATGAACTTTTTTTGGGCTTCAAAATCTCGACCCCCATTCACTGCCATTATAAAACTTGGAAGAGCCCAGGGATTTTTTAATATAACTCAGATTGTATTCGTCTGAAAGAATAAAGTCATATACACCCAGGATGGATTGAGGGTGAGTAAATCATGAGGTAATTTTAATTTTTGGGTGAACTATCCCTTTAAGAATCAAACCGATGACTATGTTGTTTCTAGCACCATGTTCTTCTGTTTTAACATTACACGATGACACTGTAAGACACAACAAGTGAATCATTTGAAGGATACAGGGCTGTTCGGCTTGTCTCAGTGGTTTGGGATCGCAGGAGAGGCAGGAACTCTTTGCATCAGAGATCAAAAATACCAAATTCGTGTTTGGGAGCTTCTCCGCCCGGTACATTTGAAAAAAAAAAAAAAAACACAGCAAAGTCATTATGACCAACACAGTTCTCACAGGAACAGCTTATATCATAAGACAGGTATCATGGTTTATGCAACTCTAAACTAAACAGACAAAAGCTTCAGCGAGACCACCCATGTATGACATTTTAAGGAAGAAGCAGTAAACATAAATAAGTATAAACGGGTGCCTACTCAAAACATTATGTGTAAGTCAGCATAAGCTCTTTGTCAGGAATCAATTATACACGTCTTACATATCCAAAACCGTCCCAACATGTGTGGAAGTCTTTAGTAAGTGTAACAGGAGATGAGTATATTATATTGGAAATCTGCGTCGGTTGGCAGCTTGTTATGTACTGTCATCGCCAAACGAGTTTCAGCCATGAGTTTTCTTTATAGCGTTCTCTTGTTCTCTTTTACAGCTCTCCTCCCTCTCTTTAAAACAGAGTGACACAGGGTTTTAGCAGCGGCCTGTGTGCATCGTATATATGGGGATGTGTGCGTAAAAGTTCTTTGTTACACATCACCTGCTCTCTCGGTAATCACAGGCTGTTTACCGCTACCCACCATGCTCGGCGGTGCATAACGAGCCTCAGATGCCATCAGTGTCACACTCACACAAACACATATGCACACACACACGGAGGGCTTGATGATCACAAAGAAGCTCCTAAAGTTCAGTGGCTCACATCTGTCCGCCCTCTGAGGAATGCTTTATTCATGAGAGCAGGAGAGGTTATAAGAGCACAGAAGAGTGCTTCAGGTGGGTTTATGTGGTCTCCATGAAAAACATCCTGTGAGAACTATAGTGATGTTCCAAAACCTAGTGAGCTGCATACTTAGACATCATTTTAAAGGGCTAGTTCACACAAAAATTAACATTTCGTCATCATTTACTCAAACTCATGTCACTCCAAATGTGTATTACAACACTGGACCTCACTGACTATTATTGTATGGACAGAAAAGACCTTGTTCAAAATATCTTCTTTTGTGTTTCACTAAATAATTATAGCAGAGCAAGCAATTTTCTGACCCGGAAATAGCAGCTTTGTGACTGCAGCATAAAGGTTGCAATGAGTTGTTGGTGGATTTATAAAATATGTTTAACACATTTACTGAATTTGACATCATAATTGTTTCATTCTGTAACTTATCTATTAATTAAATCCAGAATATACACCATTCAAAAGTGTTTTTTTTAATACTTTTATTCAACAAGGATGCACTTTGAACAGTGACAAAACATTTATAATGTCACAAATGGTTATATTGCAAATAAATGCTTTTCACTTTTAAATATATTAAAATATTGTAGTTAATTAAACTAAAAAAAAATAGTTATTTTAAATATATTTAAATATTTATTTTAAATTGTAATAATATTTTTAAAATATTCCCATTTTTACTGTATTTTTGATCAAAGAAATGTAGACATGGTGACTTGAAAGAGAGAGAGAGAGAGAGAGAGAGAGAGAGAGAGAGAGAGAACGGAGAGAGAGAGAAAAAAAAAAAAAAACCTTAACAACCCTAAACTTTCAAACGGTAGCATATGTAAATAATAATAATAATAATAATAAAAATTAATAAAATACATTGTACTCTTTATATGGTGAAATATCATTATAATTGAAGCACAACAAAATTAAATATAGCAACATATTAATATTAATTCATATGATTGCAAATATGATTTTATATTTGATAATATGATACACATATTATTCTAATTGTCAATCCAATGAATGAACTTAAAACGTATTTTCTTTCTTTAAAAAGGAATCATGAATTATTGACATCGAATTAATGAATCTATTGACACTTCTTGCAGTTTATCAGTCGGCTGAGGCTGTTTATTTTTTGCCTAAGGTCTTAATTCAGTATCAATACCATGGGACCAGAGGATGGTACTGTACTGAAGCCAAAATTTCAGTATTGATTCAGCCCTAGTGAATGTAGGCAGTAGACAGCAAGGCAGCTCACTAGGTTTCAAAACAGAGGCATTATATAACCTCTGAGGTGAGAGTGTTGAAAAAAAAATCTTTATATCTGCAGGGCTGAAAGAAGACAAGCAGACCTTAGATAACCAATGCAAAAATCGAAAGAAATATGAAGTCTAATTTGCCGTAGTCTCCTTGATGTTCTGTTTAAGCCATCCTTTCTCTGGCAATTCCTGCAGTCCTCTCATCAGTACATGCGTTCCTTTAGCCTGAGCTGGTGTTGATGTCTCAGAGAGCAAGATTGAATTACATATGCTGAAGATCAGGTCTCGAGCTCCTGAGATCTCACAAATGGATTTCATTTTATGGCTCTTGTTAAACTTTACATGTCTAAAGTAGTTAACATGGAAGAAAAACTATCATACGCAGAGTCACACGTGGGGCTCGTAAAAGAGGCATAGAGTTTCTGTCGGGCCGAGCGCCCCCACCCACCCCAACACGTTTCGCTTTAGCGGTGTTACATTAAACAGCACGGCCGGTGGGATTTATGGCCGGCTGGACGTCGGACGGATCTGGGGAACGAGGGAGCGGGCAGAGGGGACGGAAAGAAAAAGAGAAGGAAAGCTGAGCTGCTCAATCCTTGGAGAGATGTCTTACCAGGATGAGCAATTATCCAGGAAGAGACAGAAAGACAGTGCTGACATCATCTGCACATGCTCACACGCACTCCCACACACACGGACGGAGGGAATGCGGATGGATTTATGCGCATACAAACATAAAAACAGTCCTCACCTGGAGCAGTTTCCACAGTCCATAGCTCCAGAGAAAGATTTGTTCTCGTTCTCAAAGAAATACTGAGTCTGTTCGGTGATACAGCTCTCTTTGGAGAATGCATCCGAGAGGTCATCCTCAGAGTACACTAAAAACACACAAACACACCAGCAACACACTGTATATGTCAAAACACAGACGCAAATCACAGCTTAACAGCATTGCATGAAATCAATTTACATTTGCTTTATTTAAAAAATAAAGTTCACTTTGACACAAGTTTGTTTATATACTGTTTTATATGTTTTATATACAGTTATATACTGGGGGAAGTCGTAGCCTAGTGGTTAGAGAGTTTGACTCCTAACCCTAGGGTTGTGGGTTTGAGTCTCGCGCCTGCAATACCACGACTAAGGTACCCTTGAGCAAGGCACCGAACCCCCAACTGCTCCCCGGGCGCCGCAGCATAAAAGTGGCTGCACCCACTGCTCTGGGTGTGTGTTCACTGCTGTGTGTGTGCACTTTGGATGGGTTAAATGCAGAGCACAAATTCTGAGTATGGGTCACCATACTTGGCTGTATGTCATGTCACTTTCACGTTTAGGACAAAAATGATGTATTATATTATGATAAATGGAATATTACATAAATTAATATCTAAAAGGATATGTAAAAATAAAAATAAATTTAAATCTAATAATATATAATAATTTCTAAATAATTGTATATATATATATTATATATATGTATATCTAGATATATATATATATAAATATATATATATATATTATATTATATAAATATACATTTATTATAAATAATTATATATATATTAATATTAAATTTATATAAACAATTATATATATATATATATATAGATATATATATATATATATATATAGATATATTAATTGTTATAATAATTTAATAAACATTACATTAGAACACTAGAATAAAATTGTTCAGTTGTTGTTGTTTTTTTTTTTTTTTTTTTTTTTGGTTGACAGGGTTTAGAAAATCCAAAATTTCTTGAATGCAAATAGAAGAGCCAGAATTCCTGGGTTTTGTTTCTGAAACACACCTGTTCCCACTACATTTGGGAGGGTCAGACTGAGAAGTAGCTGCTGCAGAACTGACCTACAAGGGAGAAAAAAATGAGAACATCCACCTCATAGTGCAATCGTTCACTCGTTTATTTCTCAGTGAGTAGTGTCCATTTTTTCTCACCAGACCGCAGTGGAGGCCCACCAGCCTACAGTCAGCATATCTGCGATTGTTGGCTGTCAAAAAACAAACACACAAATATAGATGTATTAAGACACTCAATTCAAAATTTTGACTTTGTTTCCTCATTTCAGAAATCCACCACAAACCCTGCAGTACATTGATGGTTTGCTGAAGAAGCTGACAATAAAAAGTTCTTGTTGAAGGTTCTCCTATGGATCTTAAAACCCTTTATTTTTAGTAGGACCAATCCAACTTTACCACGTATATAGAACGGGGTCCGGCAGCAGCTTTAGTTTCTCTCTCCGGGTCGCAGACGGATTGGTAGTCGTAGGTTTTATTAAAGGAGAACAGTGAGCTGTTGACCAGAGTGATCATCAGAACAGGGTCCACTTCACCAAAGAACTGACCTATCTGAAACATCAGAGTGAAAAGATAAAAACTATATCTTTGTGTGACTGTCAGCACACAGTATTGCTGGACTTGGCATTAGCCTTGTAAATATATTCTACCTGTGTGATATAATCATCCTGATTGGACATGAGCAGAAAGCCGCCATCATCCAGAATCACGCAGTCCACTTGCTGAGGAGTAAAACCAGCCATTCATCAGAAACCGAGAGTGAAAGCAGCTTTAGATAAGTGGCTACAGAGGTCAGAGCAGCATGAAGCAGTCAGCACCCTACCTTATCATTTCTGAGGCACCCGCAGATCTCATCCTTGCACTGCGGAGAGGAAATTATGTGAGGAGAGAAGTGAGAATTCATGAAACAAGCCATCTACAACATTTATTAGAGCGAGTCAATTCATCTCCGCTCTCAGACGGCATTATCGGCCCATCTAGAGAGGCTGAGTTTGTGACTAAACAGCTTCCACATGTGCCGATAAGGAAATGGGGGTCATTTCCGCTTACATTTTTCTTGGTGGTAGCATTTATGAAGCTGTTCATCCAGGCCGATACGTTGAGTTTGACTCCCACCACTGTATGATAACATAAAACACACACTGTCACCGGTGTTGAAATCGTACTCGTGTGAGGACAAAAAAATATCATAATAAAATATTCAGATGATGAGAGAAATTAATGTCAGGGTCAGACCCTGATGTGCACAAAGCTCTGAAATTAATTCATGTAGAGAATGACCAAATAATGAATCATAAACATTGTTAGTCATCAGTGATGAATCATTAAAACACAAACAAAATTACTTGTGCAAAAACAAACCTATTTTGTTAAAAAAAAAAAATAATACCATTGACATTACAGGGTTGTTTTCTTTTCTTTTCTTTTCTTTTCTTTTCTTTTCTTTTCTTTTCTTTTCTTTTCTTTTCTTTTCTTTTCTTTTCTAAAGATAAACTGTTTTACTTAACCACAGAGAAATTACTACTGGTTGGAAATCCTTGATAATTCACTATAAACAGGTCTATTTAAACAAAACAGTTCAAAGTACAGGGTCTGTACATTTTTTTCCCCTTATGCTCACCAAGGCTGCATTTAATTAGTCAAAAATCAAAAATCAAACAGTAATATTGTGAATTTTATTAAAATTTTAAATATGTATTTCTAATTGAATATATCATAAAATTTTATTTATTCCTATTAGTCTTCAGTGTGTCACAAGATCTTTCAGAAATCATTCTAATATGCTGATTTGGGGCTCAAGAAACTTATTATCAGCGTTTAAAACTGTGATTTGTGGAAACTGATTTTTTTTTTTTTTGAACAATAGAAGTTCAAAAGTAGAACTTTTATTTGAAATAGAAATATTTTGTAACATTATAAAATACTTTTACTGTCACGTGTGACCAATTTAATGCATCCTTGATGAATGAAAGTATTAAAGGGATACTCCATCCCAAAATGAAAATTTTGTCATTATTCACTTACCCCCATGTCGTCCAAACCCATAAACGCTTTGTTTGTCTTCGGAAAACAATTTAAGATATTTTGGAGGAAAACAGGGAGGCTTGAGACGTATCTTTGTGGCGCGGCTGACACAGAAGAGCGTACGCCATCTGCGTACAGCTCAGAATTGGCAAAATGGCGCTATGCTGATTTGGAGAGACACAGAGGAGAGGAATTGTTGAATAAAGTTGTTATTTTTGTTTTCTTTGTGTACAAAAAGTATTCTCATCGCTTCATAAAGTTACAGTTGAATCACTGATGGCAGATGGACTATTCTGACAATGTTTTCATACTTTCCTGGACCTTGACACTGTTATTTATTTGGCAGTCTATGGGACAGTCTCAAGCCTCCCGGTTTTCATCCAAAATATCTTAAATTGTGTTATGAAGACGAACAAAGCTTTTAAGGGTTTGAACAACATGGGGTAACATGGGGGTATTTTGGGATGGACTAATGTCAAAATTTTTATTTTGGGATGGAGTAATCCCCTTTATATATATATATATATATATATATATATATATATATATATATATATATATATATATATATATATCATACTGACCCCAAACTTTTGAATAGTGATGTAGCTGAACTTTTTAAGACCTCACCAGCAGGTTTGAGTTTTGCTCCATTAATGTCCAAGTCCACTGCTTTACTGACAAGGATACCGGACTCATAACCAGACTCTCTGCTCTCTGTTTCAAGGGAAAAGACAGCACAAATGCAGAACAATAAAATGCATTTAAGGTCAGATTGGCCCTCTTTGCTTTATTTTTAACTAATCCAAACAGGCATGGTTTTAGTATCCAAATGCAATTCTTCTTGTAACACCTGCCAAGGTAGAAATGTTACATATGATATCAAACTGTTTGAGAGATCTATAAGGGTTTCAGTCTGCTTTCACCATTAGCTTAAATGGTAAAACCTCCCATAAACACAAGGACCAGGCGTTCCCCTGGGGTTGCATTTTGGCACATGGGTGCTTCTAGTCCATCGGTGTATTAGTCCTGCAGACCACACGTGCATGAATGTGACGTAGTCTCATTGAATGGTAATCCCCCAATAATATAAGCTTACGCGGCCTTGGCAGGAGATCTGTAGGTATGCATTTCAAGTAGATCAACAGCTGTCTTAGTAAAGCCAAAGTGAGCACACGTCCATCCAAATGTTATAGAGGGGATGTGTATTGTAAGAGTGTATGTTTCTTACTGTTGATGTATGGGGCGGTGAAGATGTATACGTCATTGTCCAAATTCCTTTTGTAAAAACTTGAGTCATAGGTCTCAGAGTTTTCACCCCATTCTTCCCCAGCACTGAAAAAGATTAGAGAAAAGCGAGAGAAAGACTCAAATTAAAAGGCATTTCAAACAAAAGAATGGAAAATAGCAATATTAATAATTCTCAAGAATGCATGAATCAAAAATCCTAAAAGGAATCAAATGGCAAATGTATGGTTTTCATTAGAAAAAGGCACCAAGTTTTTATTTTTATAGACAGTGTAATGAAATCATTTAAGAATGAATACACAAATGTTTACTTGAATGTGTTTGTTCACTTTTCATGTACATATACCATAGAAGAAATTAACATGAAATTAAATTTAAATATAACTGTGTAAATTAAGTTACTAAGGCTCACATATAAGAAATAAAAATAAATAAAATAAAATAAAATAATAAATAGAACTGCAAGCAGCAATTAAGGGGCCAAACACAACAGAAGTAAAATTAAGAGCTGAAGAGCTTTCTTTAATTACTCAGTAAATACCAGGGTTCTCCAACCCTGCTTCCGGAGAGCTAATTTCCTGCAGACTAAGGCTATTTCCACACGAAGCCAGAGCTTTTCCTATCCCATCTTTTTTTTTTCTCTCTTCTCAAGAAATATCTACATCCACATGAAACCACAAAACCAACACAAAACGATGTAGTATACATGCCAGACCAGTATGTGGTGCTGTAATTTTGCCACAGAGATACACTAAAAACAGAGAAGAAGACTTGGACTATGCGCATAAACCTTGTGCGCGGTATACAAATGAACATGGAACAGTACATTTATTAATCTGTTAATGTTAGTTAATAAAAAGACAATTGTTCAGTGTTTGTTCATGTTTATGTTTCTATTACGTGACGTAGTGGTGTCTGACTAGGGGTGAGACGTGGGCTGATGATGTCATCATTTCAGAAAATATACAGATTCACGGTCCACACGAAAACGCAAGGGCAGTATTTTCAGATATATCTACTCTGGGACCCGGTTTCAAAAAATATCGGTTTCACTCTCCAAAAACACCGGATCCGTGTTGACGAAATGCCGATATGATACAAAATTTATGCGTACACAGCTAAACGTGTCTCCGTGTGGACGGGGCCTGAAGTTCAACCCTGCTTCAACACATCTGTCTGTAATTAAGTAGCCCTAAACACCTTAGCTGGTTCAGGTGTGTTTGATTTGGGTTGATTATGGACTCTACATTATGGTGGATTTTGAGGTGCAGGGTTGGAGACCCCTGTTAAAGACATTTGTTGATACAGCATTTTACTACAAAACTCAAAATAGCTGACGCCTAAAAAGACCGACATAGGAAAATTAGGTATCGTTTGATTCGATATGACGTTCCGAATCTTATGATTTTTGGCCAAACTATTCAGAACTATTCTATTCTTATTTTTTTTAAATATCTTTTGACTAGTAGGTGGTGCTGTGCCGAAACTACTCATTTGCCCTCAGGTCATGATTGTTATAACACATACCAAGTTTGGTCAGAATCTGCTAAAACGTTGCAGAGATATAGCCTCAAGTCTATTTTTGCACAAACTTTGTCAAATTTGTTAACGCACTTTTCAAAAACGGCTTGGTAAATCAAAAAACTTTTGTAACTTTTTGCCAAAATGCTCTGAAGATGATCTGAACCAATTCCAGTGAAAATTGGATACACCATCTAGGACGAGTTTGAAAAGGTAGATTTTTCTGAAAATTAAAAATTGCGAAAATTCTTGACCCATAGAAAATTCTAATTCGGTATGTGTTCAACTCGGTTTGAGCCAAGGAATCAGAGGAAAAAAGAATTTTGCTTTTAGACCTTATGGTTTTAGCAGAAACATGCATGCAAATTTGGCCTGTTGGTGGTGCTAGAGAGCTTGAGTTACAGACTCCAAATTGCTGTGGTTGATGATAAGACTGTCCTCTATCCGTGTGAAAAATTTCATAACCTTCCTGCAAACAGTTCTATAAGATTCATAACAATACACTAAAGCGTTTAGCAAAATACAGCACTTTACTACAAAATTCGAAATGGTCCATGCTCAAATTGACTGACAGAGGAAAACTGGGTATCATTTGATTCAGTATGCCGATGACTGGCAGTATATACATGCTGACCAATGCCAAAAAATGCAAGCAAATAGTAGCTGGTGCCAAGAAGCTCCAAAAAGGTGTTTTGTTTTTCGAACCGAGGTGAGTAAATATGAACTGTGAATAAGTGCACCATTGTAGCTTCTTAAACACTATCCTGCTGTTTAACACCACCAGAGCAAGTTTATGAACTCAAGCACTCACTGTTATAGATTTAAGCTATTAAAGACAGGCGAAAGAGAGCAAGAGCTGCACATGGCTCCCATAAGAAATCTCAAAAGAGTCACTCTGTACCAGAAACATCCTCTGAAACATCCCCTCTCACTCTTTCTTTCAGTCTCAACCACAGACTCCTGCGGGGCTTGCCGACAGAGGAAAGATTGTAAAGAATTTAGCATCTCACATGCACACATGGGGGTGGAGAAGTGCACATATTTCACGTAACTGTGAAAGGAACTTACCTTTTAGGATACACACGTGTAATGCCTCCATCTGTAGCCACAAACCGGGCCAAAACTCCATCTCTAATGAAATAAAAAAGTCATCAGTATGTTTAGCATGTAGTTTAGAAATTTCCCAAAGACCACAAACAGAAACCAAGCAACTTTGACTAGCTTTACACCTGTGATTGTTTTGTTTAGGTATTCTAGCCTTGTACTTTAAATTCAGTTACTTCAAGAATGTTCAGAGTAACCATTAACACATTCATCCTCCAAATAAAAATATAAATAAATTAAAAAACATAGGGCTAATGGAATATTTGGGTCATTCTTCAATGTAAAAATTTAATTGAAACACCAATTGTTTAATTGGAAACAGTTATGAAATGTGTCATATGCACTGTGTATTGTTTTTGGACTCCCACATGGTCGGGTTCTTTAATCCTGGCTGTAATTGCTAGACTCTAACAGTTTGCTTTTGACAATAAGACAGCAGTCTTATTCATGTCAGGACTTTAAATGGAGCTTTGTGTTCAGCAATTATATGAAGGCGTCTCTCTGGCCTGCAGAGATCTTTGTACTTGAAAACTCAAGACATTTCACACAGATGAAGATGATTGTTTTATGTTGTTCCATGTGTGTGTTTTGCTCTAATCTTACACATTCTGATCCTTCCAGACTTTGACGAGGTCTGCTGTGAGACCGGCATCCAGCAGCAACCGGTTTACAAGAGTGAGATTACCTGAACAATACAGACAAAGAGAAAGGAAAGTCTTTATAGTCGATAGTTTTGGATTATGTCATGGAAAACAGGATTTTCCCATGTTCGAACTCCACTCCCTGTTGACCCAGAAATTTGGAAACCAACTGCAAAACTGCAGAAATCTTCATTTACACAATTGTTGAAATGAAACACATGAAACTAGAAAACTGAAAACAGAAACTGTTTCTCAGTTTGGTGTATATAAATATATTTTGGTCTGTTGCTAATAATAATTACACATTAACATTAAAATATATACATATCTTATCTTATATAACAGCAGCATTGCATGGAAAAAGGAAATTATTCAAATAAAATAATAAATAAAGATGGTCCTTTAAATTTAAAAGCATCAACTTGGTGACAGAAACCTTCCATACTTCTCAGGAGAAAAATAATGCCTATTAAGCAAAGATCTTTGTTTGTGTTCGTGTGTGAGCGCTGTAGTGATAGCATCTCTTTACAGAAAAGAGTGAGTCACGATGGGTAAGAACATTAGGATGACAGTGCTGGAGTCATTACAGAGCAGACTAATCAATTACAGTGTGATTAAACCGAGCGCTGACAGGGGTCACCTTCTCAGACGGCAGGACCGCCACACACTCACTGACATCATTTGAGCGGGAATCAACCTGACTCAGCCACTTAAAGATATCACTACATCATGTATTCAGAAATAACCACAGTGGTTTGTTTTTGTAAAAGATAATGCTATACAAGGGGCTGAAAAGTATTTGAAACTTTGATGTCCAGCTGGTTTTATTACAGCTGGTTTAATATCACTGCAAAAATGACTCAGAAAACATTCTTTTTCAAATAAAAATCAAGAAGGGGAAAATAAATAAATAAGCAAGCAAGCACAGCTTATATTCATCACACAGGAAAAGGAAGGTCAAGTTGAGGTTATTGCATTGTGAGCCATACTCTC
This sequence comes from Cyprinus carpio, assembly GCF_018340385.1. Lineage (NCBI taxonomy): Eukaryota > Metazoa > Chordata > Actinopteri > Cypriniformes > Cyprinidae > Cyprinus > Cyprinus carpio. The sequence goes on from NC_056589.1 coordinate 24,217,441, forward strand.
ATACTCTCAGATGGATGAATGTGTTGAGGTTTGCACTCACACAGAGGACCATTTGGAGTTTTCCTGTCAATGTACTCATTGAAGTCCACCAAAAATTGGGTGTTGTTGGATAAGACTTTGAGGTCCTTGCAGTATTCCCTGAAAAAAAAAAGGAACACAATCTGTCGGATGACCACAGTGAGACCTGTGTATTCAAGAAGTGTGACGTTTTAACCAAACATATTTGCTGCTGCTGTGTCTGTGGGATCCATTTTTAAAGGGAGTGAAATGTGGGTCTGAAGGTGTGAATTTATAGGCCTTGAAAGACTAATGTGGTCTAGATACAGTGAGTCCATATAAACCTGTCACGACTAAACCTTGTGGGAGGTCTGCGGTTTCTGCTCTGTGAGTGTGTGTGTGTGTGTGTGTGTGTGTGTGTGTGTGTGTGTGTTACCTGGGTGCAATAAAGGTGTACCCATATTCCTCAAATTTCTCCTGCTGAATGGTTTCAAAGGCTACAGAGAGAAATTAAGAGAGAGAGAGAGAGAGAGAGAGAGAGAGAGAGAGAGAGAGAAAGAGAGAGAGAGAGAGAGAGAGAGATTTAAAGATGTCATTTAGACAGAGCATATTGAAAATATTACTGATTAGACTGGTATAGATTGATATGGCATAACAAAATATGGCATAACAAAATGTTCATTTCATTTCATTGTATGTGAATATGACAAGTGCTTTAATTAAATTGTACTAGTCTTTCCCTGCTGTTAAAACATGCATAAAACCAGTTTAAACTAGTTTAAGATGGTCTTGCAGCCTTGCCAAGCTGGTCTTCGGTTGGTCTAGCTGGTTTCAACAGCCCCAAACCCTCTAAAACCAGTCAATAGTCAGCATGGAAGACTAACTAAGACCATCAAACCATTTAAAATTATTTTTTTCAACAGAGATATCACATATTTCAGCACTGTAGCCGCCATGACAATTTTTAGTTATCTGTATCAGCTTTAGCCACTGAAAACCCAACAGAAACTGACATGCTAAAAAAAAAAAAAACATGCATAAAACCAGCCTAAACTGGTTTAAGATGGTCTTGCAGCCGTTGATCTTCATCTTATCAAGCTGGCATTGAAGGGTGAAAATAAAAGACCTAAAACCAGTCAACAGACCGGCACAGGAGACCATCAAACACTTTAAGCTGGTTTAAGGATTGTATTGTGGCCGCCATGCTAATGTCTAGTTATCGGCATTGTCCATTGAAAAACCCCAATCAGCTGATTTGACCCAACATGCTTTACAGGAGAAGCTGGCATGTTAAACACACAAAAGCAGTAATTAACAGCATGCAGAATGATTGCAGTGTTTAAAGATTTAATATATATGTGTGTGTGTGTGTGTGTGTGTGTGTGTGTGTGTGTGTGTGTGTGTGTGTGTGTGTGTGTGTGTGTGTGTGTGTGTGTGTGTGTGTGTGTGTGTGTGTGTGTGTGTGTGTGTGATATGAAATGCACTCATTAGAAGTGACAGATTATTTTAATTAAACACACGAACGGTGATGGGACATGAATACTCTGGAAAAAAAGTATATAAGCAGATGCATGCTAATAACACTGAAAATAAATGACACAGCAACTGATGAATGAAATAAAACATGAAGGTCAGAGAAGAGAAGGGTGCAGTACTTGCCCTTGTTCCCTGTGGTGAAAATCCAACCAATCAGAAGACAAAGAGAAAGACAAAGTTACCACAGTCCCTCACAGTCCCAAAAAACATCCAACATTGTAAACCGGATACTCTGAAAAAAGCATTTCATATAAAACATGCTCATGAGGGATGATGGCGGTTTCAAATTAAGCGAAAGCCTGGACACACAACAAAGACGTGAGTCTGAGATTACAGACGTGAAGAAATGGATGCACACAGTCCTTTCCATTCAACACAGAGAGTTACGAGAGGAGCGAGCGGAGAGTTTGGCAGGCATAGTAAAATAATTCTGACGCTTGATGAAAACATCAAATGACATGATGGTAGAACAAATTGGCATGTGGTATTCACGATCAGCAAAAAAAGGTCTGCCAGTGTTTGGTGAAGTCACATCAGACTCTTTTTGTACATCAAAGGTGCACACGCAATCAGTCATTGATGTGAGCCAGTAGATCATCTCACAGGCCAAAACAGAACCAGACCATCTCAGCATACAGGAGAAGTTGCTTTGCCTGGAAACTTCCGGACTGCACTTTCACCAAGCCAAACAAAGACTTTACCCTAATGTTTTATGTTAGAACAATGAAAATGGACTGTGATCATAATAAAATCACTATAAACAAAAGAGCTAGACAAAACAACTCAAAACAGTTGGTCGTAATATATTCTTGAGAACTGATGGCTTGCTGTGCATACACAACATTTTGTTCATGTATGCTGTTTGAGGCAATTACTTTAAAAAAGCTGCAGAATCTAATATAAAGATAAATCACTAGAGGGTCAAACAGAATAAAGTAGTGCTAGATCAAGATTACATACTTTCACTAGAGCCATGAGATGCCATGCATTAGTAAATTTACTGGGTAAATGTGTGCATTTATTGGCTAATTTAAAACAGCTTTGAATGTAGCTCATCGGATTGGATTTTAGAGCCAGAAATAGTCATGTTTTATTTTTTCAGCGTTCATCAAATCTGGCCCCAGAGGACCATTGACCTGTAGAACAGTGGTTCCCAACCTCGCTCCTGGAGGCCCCCCAACACTGCATATTTTGCATCTCTCCTTTTCTGATACACCCATTTCAGGTCTTGGAGTCTCTGCTAATGAGCAAATGATCTGAATCAGGTGTGTTTGATTAAAAAGACATGGAAAACCTGCAGTGTTAGGGGGCCTCCAGGACAGTGGTTGGGAACCACTGCTGTAGAGTTTATGTTCAACCCTAATTAAACACACCAGAGCAAGCAAATCAAGATTTTCAGGATTACAAGAAGTTATTATAGGCAGGTGATGTTGATCAGAGCTAAACTCTCCAGGGCCAGATTTGAAGAAGCCTGTTTTATATTTTTAAGTGATGCACTTGAAGGCTATGCTTAGGAGTTTCAAGTATTAAACTTTGGTGGTATTACATTTCTTTTCTTTTCTTTTTTAACCATATTAAGTAATATGACTAAATATCTTCACTTGGCACATGACAAAAAGGGCAAAACAATTTCACTGTCAGAAAGAGGGACCACAGCCATCTAGAAACCAGAATATCATAGACCCTTGATGGTAGGTAAGATCTTGACTTGGCCTACTAAGCAACCACTCAGAATACTCTATAAACCACCTAGCAATAATAATCACCTACAACACCCTTGCAACTTCATAGATATGCATTTAAAACCACTCAGATCTTAGAAACTGCATAAAAATGCATCATGGTTGCAAGATTAGCATGGACAAGCATCATTCATCACTTCTTAAAAAGATGCAAAATCCATTCTTTTAAATAGGGACCATGGTTCAATTAAATATAGACGTCCTAAACCTGGAAGCTGTAGCACAGAATTAATGTTGTTATTGTTAACTAAAACTAAAAAAAAAAAAAAAAAAAACATACTTTATAAAATTTGAATTTGTTGAAATGAATTATTATTGTATTAAATTTTAATTAATTATAAATTTATTTTTTTTTTTTGTTTTTATTTTGAGTTTAATTTAATATAATATATAAAATGAAAATAAATTAAAGCTATATAGAAATATTTGACAAAAATAATCCAAATGAGAAGGGGAATGACATAAAATTACTAAAAATTTAAAAAATCGGAAATTTTTTTTTGGCTTTTTGAAAATATTAATAAATACTATAACAATATAAATAATACTAAAATAACACTGGTCATCATCCAATGGATCTTACTAGCAGCATCAGGGATTGCAAATACAATCAAGTGTAAGAGATGCTTTGTTGTCTGTGTCTATACACAGTTCCTCATTAGCTCTGCTCTCGTTATTGCCATTAGCAGAGCTTCTGATCAGAAAAACCATGACACAGCCATCACTAGCTGATAAAAGACATGGAGGCCGGCGTGATAAGGTCTGTGTGTCTGTGCATGTCAAAACAGGGTGGTATTAGACCTTTGTTTGTGTGGAAATGGGTGTTTGAAGCTTCTGTCAAATGTCAATGAGTTAATGGCCACACATCTGCTCCGAATTTGCCATCAATATAATTAGCACCATGTCGAATTCTTTTCTTCTCAAACCAATGCTCTCAGCATCTCTGATCTTCAACAAAAACTTTCCACTGCAACAAATTCTTTTCTTAGTTCCTTTGTGTTGTTTTCCAGTACAAACATCAAGCTAGATTTTTATACATAGGGTGGCCATGGCTAATTCAGGGAGTCCATGGACCATGACAGAAAATCAGTGTATAACTCCAACCTGGCATAAGAAAGCATGAATAAATCCTATGATTGCTGATCACTTCATATTAGGCTACCCCATTAGCTATACATTCCTACAATAACTTCAAATGTTAGTCTGTTGGAACCACCAGTTTACCAGTGGTTGGAGCAAAAGATCTAATTCATATTAAACCATTTTAACATCATATCTAGCCTATACTTTTTATTTATTAAATAAATTTGAAAATAATATTAATAATTATTATTATAAGCATTAATATATAGAGTAAAAATATAATAAATGTAATTTTTGCAAAATAATCCTCTCTAGTGTTCATTTTTCTCGCTAGTTTTTGGACACTGAATGGATTTTCTGAGGTTATGTGACAATGTTTTCAAGCTGCTCTTTCTGTGGCTGAAACACTCATTGAATGATAACATGATTACAACATGCTCTCGGATATTCATTCATGTTTATTTCATGCCAATTAGAATGCACTCCTGCTTCGCATGAACTGAGGCAAAGCGGAAGTGCACGTGAACGGTCACGCCACTAAAGAGCACCGAAACTGTATTTATCATTTGAAACTCCTAACAGAATGTGAATACTGAGACTTTATTTCCTATTATCAAAAGTAACCTGCTCCGTCTTGTCTGTCAGCATGTTGTCTGTGTCCTCTATGCTTGCAGTGTTTTTCACTCCATAAAAAAAATTGAACGAGTGGCGTGAAAGTGTGTACGTTAGAGTTAGCTGAGACTGGAAGGTACACCGGATGAGCTGAAGCACGATGCGGCACACAAGATGCGTCCAATATTGGGTTCAAGGCTAAAATAACTGCTACTTTCAGTATGATTAAACAAAGAAAATTAAGTAGTACTGTAGTATATTAAATTTTGGGGTGGCACCCAGGGTGGCCAATCAGATGTCAGGGATGTCAAGTGCCACCCTGGACACCCCTCTGGCTCCACCACTGAAACCAACGGATGATAATGTTCTGTTTATTATAAGCACATGCTGCTATGTAGTCTGTCACTTTAAATGCTTGCACTCTTTAAAGATGGATGTATTGTTAATTTTTTTTAATGTTTTTATCATTCATCAGATGGGGGGAAAAAAAACCTTGTGAAAGTGATTCCTATATCACTCCTCTGTGTTTATAGTTATGGTGTTAACTCTGCTATTCTTCTACATTTAAAATGATTTTTAAAACAATATCTTTCGTTATCATTATAGTTATCTTCCTTGGTGTGAACATGCCTTAAGAAAATCGTTTTTTGCAGTGTTGAGTACTTGGTGACACACACATGTGAGGCTAATCATGCAGAAACATCCACAACTTGTAAGATCCAGTCAACTCCAGGGTCTGCCAGGTCCAAGCACCCGAGTCCATCATCACAGTTTTCAGTTACAACCAGCCATAAGGACACGTCCCTCGAGAGAACTCCACATTCACCTGTTCTTCTCATTATTTGCTCTACATGGCTCCCAAAAGCCACACTTATCTGGTTCTGCCTTTCTGAAGTTTAAATTCGGCTTTCTCCTTTGGTCATACAAGCCCTGTGGAGCTTCGAGAGTGCAGAGTCGGGCACCTAAGGTCTCTAGGAGCACTCTGAAGACCACTGCAAAACCTGACCCCTGCACCGCTGCCTCTTTCCCCTTTCTCAATAACCATATGGACCTGCCTCTTTACGAGCCTGTAAACCTTTGCCAGAATCCTTTAAATGGAGAGAGAGGGAATAAGAAGAGGAAAAGCGAGAAACAGATACCACATCTCACACATATCTGCAGTAGCATACGCCAGGATACAGAAACATCAGTTTTTAGCACATTAACACACATGCTTGCACATAATAAATTAGATGCACAGTTATAACTGGCATACAAAACATCAAATTCATGTGACCGCTTGTGTGGTGAGAGTTTGAACAAGTAGCTGATTGTTACTGCTTACAAGCCACAATATGACCTTCTGTGGCTCCTTCCAGTCTTCAAAACCTGCTTTACTCATTGTTTCACAAGCTTAAATTTCCTTTGTTGGCTTTCTTACTTGTAATGACTCAAGTTAAAGCTATGTGATCTTACAAAGCACTGTTATGCTAAAATAGTTATGCTGATGAGCAGTGAGAAGGGGGAAATAGCTTCTGGCTTGGATGATCCTTTTGCATACAGTATATAGCCCCTGTGCAGTGTTGCAAGAATAAAACTCAGAATTCATCTCATAATCCTTCACGCTACGGGTCGGAATAATACAACAAATGGCTTGTTGTGGAGAGGTGTCTATTACTTTCTAAGCAATTAGGCTTATGATTATCTCATAAACATCATTGAAAGAGTGAACCTGTGTCATATCTAGGGACCAGAATATAATTGAGACTTATTGGTGGTGTCCAACCAACCAAATACACAAATGTGCTGCAAATACAGAAAAACGCTGCAAATCCTCACAACACAACCAAATAACCAAACCAAATCTTTGTTTGTGTTGTGAGAATTTGCAGCGCGTTTCTGTATTTGGTTGTGTTGTGAGAATATGCAGCGCGTGTCTTGTCAAATTGATGAAGATGTTTTCTTAATTTGCTGGTGTTTTTTTTTTTTTTTTATTTGCAGCGAGTTGAGCTCTCTCAGCCACCATACATATATGTGCATGCATGTTTAGACAAGCACCAAGCACTATTTAATAATCGACTGGTGTTACACAGACCATGCATTAAAAAAATATAGGCTACTCAATTAAAGCACCAAGTTAAGCATAGAAAATGTAACTTAAAATCATGCACAAATATATGCAAATAAATACAAATGTAAATAATGTCAATGAAAATGGCTAAAATCAGGAGAATAGACAGTGAGGAACTGTAAAAGACATTGAGATAGTACTTGCCCCATTGTGCTGTGCCATTTAAAGATGAAAGGTTAGAAAGGATGGATCATAGAAAGATAGATCAGAGAAAAACTTAGTCTTTTGCACACATGCATTTATTTATAAATAAATGTGCATGTGTGCAGGTTTGTCTGGTAATGTACAGTATCTTCGTTGGTTTAAGGAACAGTTCAACCACAAAAAAAAAAAAAAAAAAACAGAGAGAGAGAGAGAGAGAGAGAGAGAAATATAGTCATTAGTTACTCACCATTCTGACATTTTTGATGAACACATGTTCTGATTCCGGAAAGAATCATTCTTTTGATACGGTTCATTTCAGGAACCGGTTTAAAAATCAGTCTGATTTGGTTCTCGAATTCATCTCAATGATTCGAATGCCTATAATGAATTTGGCTTGTTCATAAAGCTTCTGTATACTACAGGAGCCATTTAGACTACATATAATTCTATAGTGATGTTTTAGGTACTAAAAACAATCATTATACTGTATGAAAGGAGCAATACAAAATTTCCAGAAAAATAACAGTATACAGGTTTTGGAACGAGTAAATAACAGCGATTTTCATTTCTGGGTGAACTATTCCTTTAAGGAATTTTCTGGCTTAAGTACAAGTAAAGCTCTATCGACAGCATCTGTCAATTATCCCGGAAATAGAAGTCTATGGGGCAATTAGATAGGATTCTAAATCATTTTTGATTCAGTTTGCTAAACTGACAGCAAGCCACATGCCATCGATAGAGCTCAACCTGGAATATTCCTCCAAATGAGCTGAGCGTCTGTGTATGTGTGCAGATCTGGAGCTCAGAAGCAAATGTCCAGAGGGGAGGGAGCGTTCGCAGTCTCTCTTTCCAGCCGGGGCCCCTGTGTGCTGGGGAGAGTCAGATCAAACGCCTGGCTACACTGCTCAGGATGGGTGGAGACCAGCTGGACCTCAGTTTAATACAGAGAGCAGCCCTGACAATCGAGGTCACACACACACAAACAGGCAGACCTCTCTTGTGAGCCGACGAAAAATATCTGCAAGCAGTCTCAGCTATTTCATAAAACAATAGCTTTGCATGCCGAAGGCTCTATCTGATCTTTAGTAAATGATAGTGTGTTTGCTTAACGTGGGGAGCTGGTTTGTGTGTTCTGGGTGAGCATACGGTACTCACACATGGCTTGTTTTATAGTGTCCCCCAGGTTTGCCTCGATGTAATGCAGACTGTATTCAGGCAAAACCAAGGCCAGGCTGCAGAACACCCACACACAGAGGAAAAAGACAACGTGTTTTATACACAAGTACTTAAGAGAGTTATGAAACATTTTGGATAGGTAAAGCCAACAAACCTGTAGTCTGTCCCGTTAACCGGTGCCCAGGTGTACGTCCTGATTCCTCGATCAATGTATCTCTGATATTGTGAGTAAATAAGTGATAAGTGTAAGTATAAGTGAAGCAAACATGGAAAAAATATGGTGCAGAAGAAGAACTATAGAAGATCTACAGTACAAACCTCATCTTGAGATTTAACAAGCGTTTCTACTGTTTTATTCCCAGTGTTTCTGTCAATCATCTGAGTCCGTATCTGAGAGAGCGAGAGAGATCAGAATAATCAGTGTTGACTATAGTAATGACTGCGACAACATGGTACTTTGACTTTTACACTCATACTACAGTGTTGGGTAAGTTACTCTAAAAAAGTAATTAATTACATAGCTACTAATTATCTTCAACAGTGTAATTAGATTACTGTACTAATTACTCTCTATAAAAAGTATTGCATTAGTTATAACAAATTACTTTCTAAATTCCATATCAACCTGGACCAGTTGAACAATACAAGGATAGACATGATACTGCTCTTTTAATTCTTTCAAATAAATGATATTAAAATTATTCCTGAACTGACCAAATTATTTAAAGGGAGAAAGTTACATTAAAAACATACATTTTAACATTAGATTAAATTTTGATGTTAAATCCACTATTGTTTTTTATAGAATTTTTCCTATAGTCTACACAGAATTTAATGCAATTACATCAGAAGTAATTAATTAAATTACAGAAAAGTATAATCCTTTACATTTTCAAGAGAAAGTAATTAAATTACAGTAATTAATTACTTAGTAATGCATTGCACCCAACACTGCTCCTAAAAAAGTTTTTATCCACAAACACATTTCATTTTGTGCAAAAAAAAAAAAAAAGCCTCAGTGACTTGTGTGGTCAGGCATTGTCAACTTCTATTATAAATCACTACTATCTAAGCTAACTATGCATCTCTTGAGTAAAAGGGTGTTTTCAGCACATGTTTTGTAACCTAAATGTAAGCATTTGTAAGTATTGAAACACCATACTGCAAGTGTTTGCACATGAAATGAAACCTCTCAGGTGTTTCATCAATATAGCAATAAAATAATACTGGTGAGATTATGCTGTTTTGTGTTTGTATGTGTATGTTGTGCCATACCTGGACTTTAATATCATTTTCCAGCTCTGCATCCAGAAAATCCAATGTAACAGGCTCCTGGAATTTGGGGTTCTAAAGAGGAACCAAATTATGTTAATCTCTCTCTCTCTCTCTAGTTTTAGCTTTTTTTTTTTCTAGGTTGAGTGTTAATGTACTCCAGGTCTACAATACATCACAGTGAAAGTTTCTGTTGAGCTAGAGAAATATACAGTGTTTAAAAAGTTAATTTATGCAGGCATAAATCTGATTAATATGTTCTTCTACACAGAGAAGGAAAAAAATTAATTCAGCTCAGTCCTTTCATGGGGCGAAAAACAGTATTTTATTTACATTTAATCTCCTTTGTGTCTCCTTTTCATAAACATTCACATTTTTAAAATAACATAGACATGCAGAGAATGTGAGTAGAAGATTGTGTTTCTGTGAACAGAATACTCTGAAAAGTGAATATGTCTGTATTTAACTAAGTTTTAAAATAAAATAACTCAACATTCAGATTTAACCAGACTAAATCAAAATGTATTATATCATAAAACATAACATTTAGACAGTTTAAAAACATTTTTATGTTTGCAAACCTGTTTCATTACATTTGGCTGTCAAATTATGATTCATATTTTTGAGCAAGAACCATATAAATATTAAAATACAGATTGCTTAAAAAACTTTGCCTCGCTCCATTTTATGAGGTAATAAATATTTTCTGTCCAAGAAAGAATGTTTGCTCTTGGAAAAGAATGATTTTGTTCATCTGTATGCATCGCAAGTCATATTGCTCATGTACACATTAACAGCACTGACACCTACATCAGATCTATAATGTGAGAAATGTTATAAGGTGAAATGAGGCAATCTGACTCTTACATGCAAAATGCGGATCAAGCATGAATGCATTCAGAGGAGAGGATGAGGAGGACAGAATCAAAAACAGAGACAATGAAAGACATGAGACAAAACATTCCCATTACAGAAAGAAAGAAAGAAATGAACAATTGAACGAAGAGGGAAATATAAATGAGAAAAATCAAAGGAAAGCACTGAATATGAAAGCAGGAGCATTATGAGAAACAGACAACACTGAGGAAGGATTTCAATGTGTCGGGGTCACCCTCTGCTCTGCTACTGGCCCCCCAGGGACCCCCACATCGCCCAGATATGACTGGCATGTGTCGGCTTCATGTGTCAATCTAGCAGAGCATGAGAGAGACTGATGAGAACTATGTCTGGCACTTCTTATATAAGCTGTGGAAATATGTAAACTATTTCTTTTCTACCATGTGCGAAGATATTCTGTGCATGAATAGGGCCGGAATTCCCAACGTCAGGCATAAACATGTCATGTCACAGCTGCATGATGTGGGCGTCACTGTTTATGTTGATCGTGATAATAATAGCACACCGCTGAGAATCACGGTGACTAACCTCATTATCACACTAATTACAGTGTTCAAGAGAAGGATACAGAAATCAAGGCAGAAAAAGGCCTCATTAAAAACAATCTCATGCACACAACTACTGATCTGAAGCACAGAGCATATAGTGGCACCGGGCTTAAAATACCCACTTGTTCTTTACTTGCTGAGATAATAACACAAAACTGAAATAATTAATGTCTTAATAATAAATGTCCCCTAAAAGTATTTGGAAATTTACACCATACTTAAAAACTGCTTTAATATTATTACATCAGACTTTGAGAAAAGTAACATAAATAAAAACATAAATAAATAAATAAATAAATAAATAAATAAATACATACATACATATTTACATACATACATTCATGTATTGATAATTTTGTGTCTATTTGTTTTATTTGGCTGTTGTTTTAAAAAGGTCAATACTTTTAAAAAGTTACATTTAAATAAATAAAATTTAAATAAATAAACAAATACATTTCTCAGAACCTATTTCACGTTTTGGATTACTGTTTTGGAAGGTTGTTTTAGTAGAGGTCAGTTCCCCTAAAGTGATCTACTAAGTGTCACAAAGGTTTTTAAACAGTATATTTATTGTTTTATTTAAAGCCCCTTAAACTTCTTTTTGTAAAATTATTTGTCTTTCTATTTTATTACTATTATTATTATTTTTAATAAATGACACTTGGTTTGATACTGTATCTTATGCAATGACATTCAAGCATTTTTAAGTATGCGCATACAGTACTTCCTGAGGCTACTTTATTTTACAAAAACAAAGTATGATTCTAAAACGCTGTCAAAAAATCTACCGAGTTACCATCTTTAGCCAGTCCAAATAAATTTCATGCAGAATATGTTGACCAAGCAGCAGCAATTTTTATAAACAGGAAAGCTAGATTTATACAAGTTTGAGTGTCCCGCCCAAATCACTCCCTCAACTTGAAACACACCAATTTTACACATGACACAAAACAGATGTATGATGATTACAAAAAACAGATAGCCTATCATATTATCTCTTGAATTGGATCTATGTTATGCAAAACAAGTATTACATTAATACAAACTAATATTAGAAAGGAAATCCTTTTTTACTCCAAGTCGAAAAAAAAAAAAAATTTTTTAGAGCCAATCAGGAGCCAGAAAAAAAGCAGCAGAATTTGTGAAACATGTCAGGCAGTCAATTCCCCCATATCGCCACTGTGGGACAGGCAATGTACCGTCTCAGCAAACATTTTTCCTTTCCCTTTTCTCCTTCTCATTTTCACTTGTGTGTTTTCACTTGGACAGTAAATCATATTTTTGTTGTTCGCATTACAAATGGAGGTCAAGTGAGAACACAGATCTGCTGTATGAAAAAATCATTACTGGATCCTTCAAGATTACAAGCGCATGACATGAATAGCAACTGCTTGAGATACACATTGGATGCGAGTGCTGAACGTGCTATGGTAGGCTGAACTCTCTGGTATATCTGGTAATGGTTGGAACAAATAAAAACCATTATCTTTCTGATCCGCCAGACAGGAAATATCTCGATGAACTCTTACTCTGTAGACGCAAACAAACATCAGATGGCATGCTTGCACTCCTGACAACCATTACACACACTTACTGAAGTCATATTCCTGCTGAAAACACCAGCATGACTGATCATAAGCACATGCTGTGTTTTGGATGCTGTGATGTTGTGTTGGCGTCCCTACTAGACAGTAAAACTAGCTAACCTAGCTTAACTAGCAGGGTTGGACTGGAACATACTACCATTTAAAAGTTTGGGGTCAGCAAGATATAAAAAAGAAAGAAAGAAAAGAAATGAATACTAATTTATTCAGCAAATAAGAGTGGAAATCATTACTATTTTATAGTTTAGGTATCGTTCTTTATAAAAATAAATAAAATTAAAAAGATTACGTTTATCTCACTATTGAGACTTTTGCCCCTCACAGTTCAGAGTTGTGAGATGTAAAGTCAAAACTTTGAGAAAAAAAGTCAGAACTGAGAGATTAAAAGTCACAATTACCTTTTTTATTTTTTATTCCGGGGCGGGGGGAAAAAAAAACAGAATTGCGAGATGTAGCTCAGAATTTAGAGAGAAAAAAAGTCAGGAAATCCCAGAAAAAGAGTCAGAATTCTGTTTATGTCTCACAATCTAGACTTCTTTTCTTGCATTTCTGTGATTTAAGTTATACAGTCAAAACTGTGAGAAAAAAGTCAGAATTGAGAGATAAAAAAATCACAGTTACCTTTTTTTTTATTGTTATTATTCCGGGGTGGGAAATAATTGATTTGTGAGATGTAAGCTCAGAATTTAAACAGAAACAGAGTCAGAATTGTGAGATGTAACCTTGGAAATGCGAGTAAAAGAGTCAGACTTCTTTTCTTGCATTTTTGAGTTGTGAGTTGAACAGTCAAAATTGCGAGAAAAAAGTCTGAAACAAGTTCCAATTATATTTTTTATGTTTTATTCTGGGGCAGAAAGAAATGGCGAGAAGTAACCTTGGAATTGTAAGAAAAATAAGTTTGAATTGTGATTTGTGTGAGTATATATAACAAATTAAGGCTGAACGAAATTGATTGGATTTATTTATTCTTCCTCTTGCTGAAAACATATGTGTTGTGTACCAAGTGGCTATATGTAGCATAGGGGTTCAGAAACTATAGTAAGCTCAGTAAGGTTTTTTTTTTTTTTTTTTTTGGTAATATATACACTACAGTACAATGCCTCTAAGATTATGGTTAGGAAGGAATTCTAGATATCATACTACAACATTAGCACAAAGTCACTCTATTTCTATGACAGAATGGAATGGATCTACCACAGTTTGCATGGTCTCACCTCAGGGAACGTAAGAGCAAGCTTTTTACTTAGCCTGCGGCGACGGCTCTGAATCCTGTTCTAATGAGAAATATGGAGAGCATTTCAGTGGAAACAGAAAGAGGGTTATTTATTGGTGCCAAATACTGACTTAAGCTTTGAAAGAGACCACACTTGTTAACAATGCTGTCATTGTAAAACACGATAATCCATCATAGATGAGAACGTTTGAAAGAAATAAAAGTCCATGCTGTAAATCGATTCCCATCGTGTAGGCCTTCCTACTGTTTGAACACAATTATTTCGATCTCTGGTGAGCAGATAACATATGGCTGACATACTATGAGGGTTTGCTCAATTTCTACACTGTCAAAATCAAATTAGCCCTTCCTGCAGTGTTCAAAGCCTCCTTGAAAGACTTTCCAAAGTTCGTTCAAAGTAGACGCTTTCTCTTAACTTTAGCTGACAAATTCAGTCATGTGTTTTGCACCGCTGGATACTGGTGGAGCACTTTGAACTGTTTCCAGTAGATCTGGCACCCCATGGGTTAGGGGCTTGTGTTTGCATATCAGCGCTGCTCGGGGTTAAGTACGGCATCCACAGTTCAGAGATTCAATCCATGCCTACGTGTCTCTCTTAATCAGCCTGCCGACCCGCGGCCGCACCAGATCGCATCTCAACATCTGTCCTTGAGAGATCAAGCCTTCAGATGTGATCAGATTCGGCTCGCTAAACTAAAGTAAAACCGAGCGGATCACAAGCCTGTTCCACACATGGAGTCCACTGGGAGCAATAAGGCTGGTGTTTATGTTTGTCATGGCACATGCATTTCGCTCGTTTTTATGCCTTTAATGATATATATGAGCATATAAAAAAAGCATTGTTTGCAAGTTATGTTACGAGTTCGTTTCGGTGAAATCTTTTCAAAGGCTCTCCCATATGAAAGACAGGGAGTGGAAGAAATCTCCAAGTCTTTGTCGTTTCGTTTAATCCAAAAGCAGTAGGATGGAACTTTGAGGCAAGATGGAAGAATGTCATAACATTTGTTCTTACTGACGCCAAGGACGGAAATGTGTTCTATATGTTTGATTTGACTGGCTTGTGGACTGAAGTTAATCTTCTCCATATATAAGACCTGGAGCTTTGTTATTTTAATGTAGATTTAACAGCAAACATCATACTTCTCTGACCCAACATTTAAGCAATAACACTGATATGTTTCAGCACTTGCCCCAATTCACATGCCAGGTGTCCTCGAGCACAGATAGCTGAAAGAGCGGCGGAATCAATAAAGATTTTTTTCTGCTGGTTCGGTTTGGGTCTGTTTCATATTTTTACCTACACTGTCAAAATGTTTAGTTGAGCCAAATAAAATTAAAATAAATAAATAAAATTCTGTCTGATGCATACACAAGACAGAAATATATAACGCTACATACACTACAGTTTAAAAGTTTGGTGTCTGTAGGGTTTTTAATAGTTTTAATTAGTTTTAAATATAATTTAAAGTAGCCATTTTCTATTTTAATATATTTCTTTATCATTACCAATTCTGAAAATGGTTTTCCTGCTTAATATTTTTGTAGAAACCATTAAACTTTTTTTCATGATTTTTTTGTCCCACTTAATATTTTTCTACAAACCATTATACCTTTTTTAGGAATTTGTTGAAGAAAAGAAAGTTTATAAAACATTTTTCGAAACAGTCTAAAATAAAAAATAAAAAATATTAAAGTAATCACTGATCAATTAATGCACACCTGCTGAATAAAGTATTAATTTCTTTTAAAAAAAATAATAATAATAATAAATAAATTCAATCTTACTAACCCTAGACTTATATGGTAATGTATATAATATGAATTCTAATTTTTTTTTTAAATACTACTATATTTTTTTAAATTTATTTTATTTTATTTATTTATTTATCAAAATAAAACATTCTTTAGGGTTTTAATTAGCAATAATAACAACAGCAAAACGTATATAGAAAATGTACATACCATATGCTTAAAAAACATCATATAACTAAAACTATATAAAAATCATCATATCACTATGACTATATATAAAAAATAAAGTATCTATAACTATGAATTCAAACTCTTTGGAAAGCAATGGAATATGGTGCCAAATGTTACTGATTTGTTTGACACTTCTATTACTGTCACAAGTCACAGTTTCAACAAAACTACATTAGCAGCCTAGATAATGTTACCTTGCTTACATACTTTAATTAGCATAATCACATAGCATAAATACATGACCCAAAACCAAATGTTTGTGATGAATGTTAGATCTCACACGGGCCCAGAATCATCCTTATTGTTTATCCACACGTTTAACTCTTTGCGATTGCATTTTGAGCTTAAATCAGAGAATGTCTAAACGATTTTCGATCTACAGCCAATCAGACGTAATATATTTAATGCATTTCACCTCTTTAACTTGTGAGATTGTCATGGTGGGCTGGGATTGTCTGAGACTGCATGATGGAAGGTGCTTTTACCATCCAGACCAAGGATAAGCCATGACCCTGAACGCACACACATGATCACTTTTCTATTTCACATTCTTTGTTTAAAAGATGAAATACAGACTGGCCTATGTGTGTGGTGGGATACCAGAATCAAAGGAACCTGCAAGCAAGCTGGTATGTAAAAAGTTTAGTGGAGCTGCATTGAGAAACATGTATGCTGGTTTGCTGCCAGAAGCACGGTGTATTACTTTGGGCGATTTGCAAAGGTTATGTGCAAAGCTCACCCAGCAAAGAGGCTGTGTGCTCTGATCCAAAGGAAAAAGCTATATGAGCGCCTGTTTACACACCGCAAATGCATGTTCATACATTCTAAATCAACAGCTTTACATATGAGGTCAGAGGCACTTGTCAATAATGATATGAGCTGAATCACTCGCAGATGCTTGATCTTCCTGTTTGTGTCACGGGAAAGATAAATGTAATGTGATATTATCTATAAAAATATAGATTAATTGCATTTAAAATAAAAAATTTTGTTTACATAATATATGTGTGTGTAATGTATTATGTATATATAAATACACACACATGCATGTATATATTTAAGAAAAATATGCTTTGTTTATATATAAATTATATTATATTTATATATATTATAAATGATATATGAATATATGAATATATATATATATATATATATATATATATATATATATATATATATATATATATATATATATATATATATATACACACACACACACATGTAAATTTTTTTAAATAATACATGTATGTTTGTGCATTTATGTATACATAATAAATATACACTGTACACACACATATATTATGTAAACACAAACTTTTATTTTGGATGCAATTAATCGCAATTAATCGTTTGACAGCACTAATAAAAATACATGAATGGATATGAAATATATGAAAAAGGATGATATTAGGGCTGGGTATTGCAATATGTCAAAGTTCAATGTATTGCAATCAGAAAATTGAAACTGCACGAAATGGCACATAAAAAAAAATGCCACAAATCATAATTATGACATACAAAACTTAATGACATAATATGGTAATTTTTCTGGCATAAAAAGTAATACAATCACATAAAAAAAATGCCACAAATCATAATTATGACATTTATCTTATAATTAAGGCTTTATATCTCATAATTATGATTTTGTATATATTATTTTTTATTTTTTATTATTTATGTGTATTTATTATCATATAATTATTGATCATTATTTTGATATAATTATTTATTTTTTATTTTTTATTTTTTTTTTTTTGTGGTGGAAATGGGATTACAAAAAAATGTTTTTTTTTTTTAATTAACCTGTGGGAGATGAAATGAATACTAACACAATGACTTGAAGTGTGAATGCAATACTGAGAGAAAATTAATTGTATTACATTAATATATGTTTATACATTAATATATGTTTATAGTTTGAGGTCGGTAAGTTTTTGGTCGCTTGTGCTCACCAGTGCTGCATTTATTTGATCAAAATTACAATGAAACAGTAATATTGTGAAATATTAGTACAATATTATTACAAAAGATTTTCTATTATAATATATTTCAATTTATTCCTGTGATGGCAAAACTGAATTTCAGCATCATTACTCCAGTCTTCAGTGTCACATCATCCCTCAGAAACCATTCTAATATGCTGATTTGGTGCTAAAAAAATATTTATTATTATTAATATTATTATTATGTTGAAAATTGTTTTGCTGCTTTATATTTTTGTGGAAACTGTGATACTTCTTTCAGGATGAATATAAATTGTTTAAAAGTAAAATGTTAGCCTTTTTTCCCCAGTAACTTTTCATCTGTTTAATGGATCCTTTTTGAATAGAAAGTTTATTCTTTTAATATTAGTATTTTTTTATAAAAAAAAAAAATCTTACTAAAAAAAACATAGTGTAATTTCTCCCAAAAAATATTTAAGGCCCGCTATGTTGTATTGTCATGTGACCATTGTTCAAAACCTGTTCATCGATGCCAAAGCTAATATAGCATCTATATTGAAAGGGAAATTGTTCAGAATAGTGTTCATCAATTTGGGACTTCAACCCTAGATTTGTAACTTAAATTTGGTCCTCTGTAAACTTGAGCATATGCTTGATATAAATGTGCAGATAAACACACAGACTTATTTTTACATGCCATTCAAAAGCACACACATAAGTGTGTGTAGGTGAGAATGTACATAATTATGCAGCACATATACACAGACAAAAAAGGGAAGAGGATATAGAGATAAAGAGAGAGAGATACAAGGACTATAGATGTTAAATAACACCAATGTCAAACAAGAAACAAACATATTTTCCACAACACAAGCAGCTTTAAAACATCTTCCTGTGTCATAAATGTGCTGTGATGTCATATTTGAGGTATTTGGGTGGAGAAAATGCTTCGGTACCTTTGGTTGCAGGTTTGGATGGAGCAGCACGTAACCGTTAGGATCAATTGCGAAATAATATCCATTAGGACCAATCTGAAATGCAACAAAATGGAAAGAGGAGAACAGTGAGGACACCTCATAAAAGAAGACCACCATCAAACCCAAGTCCCTGCTTGGACCAAATGGGCCTGGTTCCTCAGAGATGCGGTGGTTAATACCTCACTAGCGGGGTACTGTCTAATATCCCCGGAGAACGCCGGCCCGAGCTGTCAATCACCCCTGAGCACTTAGCGTTAATCAAATGTGTCGGTTCATCTGGAAACATTCCTCTGAGCTTAACAGAAAATCACAACCATTTACAAATCAAATGTAAGTACAAACAGATGTAATGTACAAGGGCTTACGTCCTCTTAAGAGCGATCTTACTGTAAGGAGGAAGACCGCAGAACAATAGCGCATTTATCTTATGCATGCCGTGTTATTCTTATTAAAGGGACTCAAAGAGTCCGCAAAGAAAACATCTAACACATGAGCTTAGCTTTGTTCTCTTATAAATTGAATTATGTAGCATTCAAGGAATAGTTCACCCTAAATGAAAACTTGTTGCCGTTTACGTGCCCTCACATCGTCCCAAAACCAGATTTGCTTTCTTCTAAAGGGTTTTTTTTTTTCAGTGCAATGAAAGTGAATAGGGCTGTCAAGCACCAAATCTAAGAAGAAAGTACCATTGAAGCACCATTAAATTAGTACATTTGATTCAAGCGCTATATACTATGTCTTTTGAAGCCATTTAATTCTCGTCTTTGACATCAAACTGGTGTGACACCACTGACACTTCATATTTTATTCTACACTACTGTTCAAAGGTTTGTGGTTGGTACGATTTTTTTTAAATGTTTTTCAAAGTCTCTTATGTTCACCAAGGCTGCATTTATTTGATCAAAAACATAGTAAATACTGTGAAATATTATTACAATTTAAAATGACTGTTTTAAATTTAATACATCTCAAAAAAGTAATTTATTCCTGTGATGGTAAAGCTGAATTTTCAGTATCATTACTACAGTCTTCAGTGTCACATGATCCTTCAGAAATCATTCTTATATGCTGATTTGGTGCTCAAGAAACATTTCTTACTGTGAAAATGATAAAAATTATTTTGTTTTTTTTTCTTCAGGATTCTTTAATGAATAGAATATTCAGCCGAACAACATTTATTTAAAATAGACATATTTTGTAACATTATAAATGTCTTTGTTACATTTGATCAACTTAATGCATTCTTCTTGAATAAAAAAAAAAAATCAGAGCTCAAACTTTTGAACAAATAGTATACATGAAGATTATATGTAAATGAAGACTGAAATTTCCATTCAGTTTTGTATGATTATTTTATGGTGCTTTTTTGTTGGTTTGGAGCTTGTCTTCAAGGCCTAATTCACATTAGTATTACAAAAACATTCATCATAACATCATCTTTGTTGTTTCACAGAAGAAAAGTGGATTTGGACATTTTGTGTTTGATTAAATAATGATGTAATATACATTTTAGGTCAACTATCCTTTTCACTTTCATTTATTTTGTATATTTTATTAGACTGGAAGACAAATGCTCAATGTATTTGAGTTGAAACAGCATGTGTTTGTGGTACTCACTGTGAAGCGGGGCGTCAGTCTTTTGATATCATCGAGAGACACATCCACCCCCATCACTCCTAAAATCAACTGGTTCTGATGCTAAAAGAGAGATCAGAAACACAAAATTTCCATTCTGACATGCAGTGGAGTGACATTTATAAACACATATGAGACAAAACTATGCCTGAAAAGCATAAAACCTTTCACAGATTTCACAACAACACAAACTGTTTAAAAATAACCGCCATGAAATTATGTGAAGGTGCAGAGCATCACTTCTAAACGGCCTCAATGCTCGTCATCCATACTGGAAATGAATATTAACCTTATCAAAGAAGCCAGTGACGCAGTTGGCGAGTGGAAAATAACGGCAACTTTCAAAGGGTCAAGCGGTTTACTAGACAAACAACGTGCGGATCCTTTGACCCCCAACTGGGAAAGTTTAGGATAAGATACTGTTACTTTTCCATATCTGTTACTTTCGTAGTGTTCCTGAGAAGGTCACTGTCCACATGGTTAATACATTCAGGAGATAATGAGGTTTACATGTTTGCGTCAATGGCTTTATCCCCTTTAAATGTGACAAAAATAGCAGTTTATTCCAAGAATTGGGCTATTATTAGAGCATTGTGCGTGTTAATGACACATCTGGTGTTCTGGTCTGTGTTCATTCAAAAGTTTTATTCCCGCTTTTGGGGCTCAGTTTGAAACGTTGTTCTTGTTTGTGCAGTTAAGGAACTGTGTGCATTTAAATCTATATATACACTGTTTATTTTTTTAATGTAACAACACACATTAATATATCAGAAGTAATCTTTGCATTTTCTATATAGGCTGCTGTTAATGTACAGAGAATGTAAACCTTTCACAATACATATATAGAATCAATTGACAAATACTTTTTCAGGTTTTCATTGTTATATACAAAATTGGCCATATAACAAGGACTATATACACTACCACTGATAAATCTGGGGTCAGTAAGATTTTTTTTTTGTAAGAAATTAATTCTTATTCAGCAAAAAGGAATCGGAATTAATAAAAAATAATAAATTATATATACATACACACACACACACACACACATATATATATATATATATATATATATATATATATATATATATATATATATATATATATATATATATATAAATATGTGTGTGTGTGTGTGTGTGTGTGTGTGTGTGTGTGTGTGTGCGTGTGCGCGCGTGTGTGTGTGTTTGTGTGTGTGTGTGTGTGTGTGCGCGATGATAATATTTATTGAGCACCAAATCATCATATTTTAATGATTGCAGAAGGATCATGTGACACACAAGACTGGACTAATGATGCTGAAAATTCAGCTTTGCAATCACAGTAACATATTACATTTTAAAATATACCACAATAGAAGACAGTTATTTTAAACTGTAATAATATTTCACAATATTAATGTTTTTATTTTATTTGTAATCAAATAAATGCAGCCTTGGGCAGCATAATAGACTTCTTTCAAAAACATAAAAACAAATTTCACCAACCTTAAATACTTAAATGGTACTGTATATGTGGATTTAATAAATCTATCATTTATGTATAACTGATATTCCAGATTTTTTACAATTTTGTCTTGTTTGGTCACCCGATTTACCCTGAAGAAGCTCAAATAGATTCGTTTTGATTTTTTTGTTATTACATAACTCCCATAGTTCTATTTGTTTCATTCCACAGTCTTAATTATGTCACTTTCATCCAAAATTATACAAAGTAATACTAATAAAGAATTAGTGAGTACTTCCATACTTTTGAAATAAACTGGAAAATCAAGATCAACAATGGACTGACCTGGTTTCGAGATCCGCCCTCCCTGGATTTGGTCTTGTTGAACACAGGTAGGGTGCCAGTGACGACGAGGCCCAACTCCTGAAGCCATGAAGAGAACACAAAAAACAGTCAAACACAATACATTCATGCAGTTTCTATTATGTTCATTAAAAAAAGGCTGTACCAGAGCATCCAGGTACACGTTGGTCCACTGCACCTCTTTGGCATCTGCAAGGACCATCGGCCTGCCCATAACATCTAGATACTCCTAAGCAACAGTGAACAACACAAAGCAATCAATGGCCGGTCATCCTTGGACCTTCACATACATCTAAACAAGAGCATCTATCAAAACAAATGAGTCACATTTGAAATGCTTTGGCAATACACAGACCTGTGTGTTTATGCGAATGGCTCCAATGGAAGGGATTTCGTAGAAATATCCTAGAAAACATATCATATGGAGTCAATTAATATATTTGTTTTTAGCAATCCAGTGCTGAACCTGCTAAGGAGACTGTGAGACGTTAGAATGATTTTTGTGCTTCTGCCACTAGGGGGCGAACACAGACTGAGCAATACTTACCTTTATTAGCGCAGGCCATCCACTTTATTGGCCCAGTGTCATAGTTGTGTTGACCCACAGAGAATGTGAACACACGTACCTGCAATCAAAAAGCTTAGTATATTAATTCAGAGCACCGTTATTGTATTATGCCAAAAAAGATCACGTCTGGGTCATATTTAGCTGAAAAATAAATAAATATTACTCCAAAATTATTGGCACACCTCAAAAGATGTACTATAATGTGTTATAAAATGTGTGTAAATAATTAGAAAATAATGTGTGTAAATATATTATATTATATTATATTATATTATATTATATTATATTATATTATATTATATTATATAAAATAAACACTACATATAATAATTCAAATTGCTTATTTATTTAGAACCAATCATTCCAACAAAAGTGTTGTTTCATTATAAGAATAGTATATTCTTTTAAAAAACATTTGGGCCAAAATTATTGGTACCCCTAAAGAATAAATTGACATCAAGAAAAGTGCATCTTGGAAGGAGGAGTGACATTTAAAGCTTCATGTTTAAAATCATTTTGACATTCATCAAGATTTTCATGTAGGGTGCCAATGATTTTGGATTTTGCTGCATATATAATACATAAAGCATGTTTTATTATGGATGAAACCTGTTTTAGGACCTACTATATAACATTTGTAAAATATATATATGCATGTGTTTGTGTAAAATAAGTATTGGCACATCATTGTAGTTTTTAATGTACCGACTTTATAATTCAAAGCAAATCAGTGCACTATAGTTATATGTTCATCATTTGTTTTGTGCAGTGGAAAAATCTGTAATAAATTAATGAGAACAATCATTGAGAATAATGTAAAGAAAGAAAACAAGACTTTGGAAAGGTTTATAAAGATTATGAGAATTTAAGGGGAATGTGAGCTTAATTTCCCCAAAGAATATGTCCGTCAGTCAAACAATAAATCAATCTTCACAACAGAAATAAACTTCATTTCAAACTAAATTGTTCAAAAAATTTAGTTTGAAATTAAGTTTATTATTTCAACATTTTACACGTTAGTTAGAAATGTTTCATTACAAACCGTGTAATCTCCAGCTTCACACACACCTTTTTGTCAATGTTGTATCTGCTAAAGATCTCCTCTGCCCTCTCCTCGCCTCCATCAGTAAACAACATTATGATCTTGTTGCAGTTTGCTCTGGTGATGTTTTGCTGAAATAAGCACAATCATATGCAGTTACACAGAACGACCAGCAGAAGTCAGCAGAACACAACAATACTTCTACTAAAACTTCACAAGGGTTAATCAGAACCCTTTGAGTTAACAACTATTACTATGCAGAGGTGATTCCAGGATTTCAGCCTTCGCCTTGTGGCTTAGTATAATATTTATTGCCTTAAGTCAGCTTATGATTGAATCCATCAGTGACTGGGGGGAAAAATAATATTTAAACTATACTCAAACTGTACAGTATTTTAACATCAGGTAAAAAAAAGAGTAGGCAGAGTGCATTTTTTTTAAACTTTTATATTATTATAGACATTCTTTTCAGCCAACCTGAAAGGAAATCACACAAAGTGCAGATTTTAAGACTGCTGACCACTGAGTTGAGAACTTTTAGAGGGATTGAGAAGAAAGACTGAATACATGTTCAGTTTTTATATTTTTTTTTATATTTTTTAAATTTTTAAATTATAAAAAAAATCAAAATATAATGCAAAATCTCATACATTTGACAGCTGATTGAAGGCAAATTCGAAGCCTTTGGTATAGTTGGTTGTGATGTTGTGTGTTGCATCTTTTAAGATCTTCTTATTGCGAACGTTAGCTTGAACCAGGTGGTCGAAACATGCTGTGTTATTCACTTTTGTGTTAAACTGAAAAAGAAGAGAGAGAGAGGCATACAGTAAGTGGAAAATCATTGGTCTTCTCATTGTTTATTCACAGCAAGAGAATCACAACAAAAGTTTGTGTGATTTAAAAGATCTATATACTGTGGTCAGAATCTCTGCAGGTGTTTGTGAGTATGCGCATGCGCTGGGTACAGTGATGAAAATAATTTGAGCTGACAAGCTGGATACCCTTACAAGTTTCTAATTTTCTGTTCAGATAGGGCTCTCTGTGTTCTGTCACTTATTGCGGCTGACCCCTGTGAACCTGCTACTTCAAAGCTTGAGAGATTGAGAACAAGAAAATAAACTTGGGTAGAGGAAGGAAGCAGAGGAAAAAAAGAGGAAGAATGAATGCGGGAGGAAAAAAGAAGGGAAAACGGTACATGGTTTACTGTAGGCTCTAATAGTCCTCAAATAATGTAAAAAAAAAAAAAATATCCTAAAAAGTCACTTTTTATGGTTTCAACCTCATGATGTTAAAATCAATATTAAATGAACAGTTTTATTTTATATTTATTATAATGAGCATGAAAAGAATCAAATTTAAATAGCTATAGATGTAATAGATGTACCCTAAAGTGATTAATAAAATAAGTAAAATAAAATAAAATAAAATGTTTGAGGTATTTAAGGATCAAAGGTTATGTATTTTAGTTATTAATAAACATATGTCCTATAAAAATATAAATAAATAAGTAAATAAATAAATAAATAAAATTTGAGAGCGAATTAATAAAACAATAAAGTAATAATAAAAAAATTATTTGGCAATTAACACATTCAGACTATATATATATTATATATATATATATATATATATATATATATATATATATCCATACACACACACACACACACACACCACACACACACACACACACCACACACACACACACACACACACACACACACACACACATATATATATATTCTTTTTCTTTTTTTTTTACTTGAAATTGAATTGAAATCAAGAACCCACTTTAATATGAATATATTGAATATACTGATGAATATATTCAAGAAGCTCAAAATCTCTGAGAAGAGGTAGGCCAAAATCACCATTTTTATTTAGCATAGTTATTGATAAACATATTTCTAATAAATTATTGAGAGTGAATGTTTTTGTCAAATAAAAGATTTTAAAAATAATTTTAAAAGTTTTTACTAAAATATAATTCAATATTAAATCTAAATGTTATGTCAAAATTATGACACTATTTTAAGTTTACGGATATATTCAAGAATCTGAAGACCTCTGTGGAGAGATTTAGTCAGTCAGCTAGTATTTATTTTCTAATAAAGGAAATAAAAGGTGGTTAGTGAGAGTAAAATAATAAAAAAAAAAAAAACCTAAAATATTAAAAGGTAATTTTTTGGCAATTAAAACTAGAAGAGAGTTAGGGAAAAATCACCATTTTAAAGGGGAGAAAAAGACACTGCCTGTGTTTAAAACTAGCTACATTTAATTCTATGTTAATTTTAAGTTAATAGTTAATTTAATTTATCAAATAGTTTTCACTACAATAAATAAATAAATAAATAAAAAGATCCTGATGCTTAATTGGACACCAATTTGTACCTTATCAAGGGATGGCGCCTCCTATAACCCCAACAATGGGAAAAGTCAGAATGATTAACAGGTGCAAGTCAATTATGACACCATTACAGCTAATGAGGAGGTATGTGCAAGCTCATGCAAAAATTTAAATGATTACTATATCTCCAGCTCTCCCCGAGGATATGAAAAGGCACATGATGCCCTTTCTTTAGCAAATGCAAGCAGCATACACCTCCAAAACCCCCCATGTTTACCGTAGTGCAGTTTTTCATCTATTTTTAATGATCCAGTGCTTATTTTTCATTGATGTCAACTCAAAAGGCTTCCCGACTTTGAATTTCTGGCCGGACAGAGAGAGACGTTTGCTTCATTAGGACACATGCACCAGCCATTGATGTAACTGTGGGATCAGGTGTCTTTGCTCTGTTGAATGAGCTTGATGTCACAGTGTCTGCTGAATGAACCAAAGAGTCACAGTTCGATTAGTCGCTCTAGCGTTGCCTGAATATTTAATTAACGCTCGGAATTATCGCCACAGAGGCCCATGACTCACTGCTCTCAGCATACGGTGGGTTATAAATAGAGGAATAGGATACACTGATGATACACAGACCCCTACACACACCAGACTGTGCACACTCGCGGTGTAGACAGCTTCGTGGAATATAACAAGAACGCTCTAGTTCCGTTGTGTCACGTCTCTCCCCAGAGGAACGTTTTATTTCTCGCGCGTTGCTCGTTCACAGCTCAGGGGAATTAAAGGAGTTTTCAATTATGCTTTAAGTTAAGTATTAAAATTTCCTCAGTTGATTCTTTGAAAAGTCCTATGGAGAAAAAAAAAAAAAGAATCAGGACCCCAATATGGAGCAGAAGGTTCTTGTATCTTCTCAAAGGGGTCATAATGACCAGATGACTGTATTGTCCCACTTACAGCGTGGTTACTTAATCCAGTTTTTAGTTTTCATTTTATTTTTTATTTTTATTTTTTTTCATTTAAATTGTAATATGTGAGAAGAAAGAGAGTATGGAGTGTGTCACCTGCCTTAACCTTTGTGCTGTGATGGAGTTTGTTTATTGAATTTGGTTTTTTGTTGTTTTGTGTTAAAATACTTTTTCATATTTGTTGTTTTATTATATGGTTTTTGTTTTATGACTTATAGATATTTGATATTTTAGATACTATTTTATTATTTTATTAGATTATTTTAATTTTTTGTTTTTGGGTTTTGTTGAATATTTAATTGTTACTTGGATATTTAAATATTTAAATCAATAATTTATTTTAATTTATTGAGTAGCCATTTAATAAGCATAATAAATTCACAAAATTTCACATTTCATGATGCATTGCATTGTTTATTATATAACTGGAATTTAATCAAATTATTTTCAGAGCAAATATTTATGCCTTTAATTAAGCTGCATAATCCAGAGTTAAAATATTTGACATTTATATTTATATTATTTTTTTTATTATTATTATTATTTATTATTTTTTTTTTTTTTTATTTATTGTAGAAAAGGCCACAATCATGGCAGGTGATACATTCCACACTCTCTTTCTTCTCACGTATTAGAATAATTGACAATTAAATGGTAAGTGAAAATAAAATATTGCTTTTATTTTGTATTTAAGTTTAAATTAGTATAATATGTGAGAAGAAAGAGAGCATGGAGTGATACAAATTATTATACAAAAATAAATGCAAAAATAAACAG
The DNA here is from genome assembly GCF_018340385.1 of Cyprinus carpio. Classification (NCBI taxonomy): domain Eukaryota; kingdom Metazoa; phylum Chordata; class Actinopteri; order Cypriniformes; family Cyprinidae; genus Cyprinus; species Cyprinus carpio. The sequence goes on from NC_056589.1 coordinate 24,245,445, forward strand.
GCAACCACTTTTTTTAATAAACCAGAATCAAGTAGTGTAGACCACAGTGCAAATAACAGCTATTAAATGAACTGACTTGATATGCTGGAAAATGTAAAGACAGTTTGATACATGGTTAAAATCACTTTTGAAATGTTAGAAGAGACAAATGTGAGTCCTTTTTCTAAAAAGAAAACTCTGAGAAGAAGAAGAAAAAGTCTCACTATTTAGTCTCACTGCTATATAGAAGAAACAATTAAGATATTAAAGAGATTCTGAAAGCATAAATTTGATGGTAGATATTAAGGTCACATTTGCAATTTTTTCTTTTTAAAGAGGGTGAAAACTAGAGTGTGGGGGGGGGTTCATAAACTGAGAATCTTATTCAATTCTTCATCTCCAACCAGAGAAAGGGACATGTTTCCTGCAATAAATCCACCTCTTAAAACCATAGTAACCAGAAGGGACCAATTTAAAGCTGTAATCTTATGTTCACCATTCAAATTATTTGTCATGCTGCAGGTCAATTGCACTAGTCAATCATTTCCTACAAAAATTCCGCCCCACTGATGAGTCAATATAAATGATGAATCAGGTAATGTCCTTAAACAATACAGTGGTGGTTGCCACAGTAGAGCCCTAATGAGCATCAATAACCTTGATTCAATATTTGTCTTCATAAATAACTAATCAAATATTAACTCGGACAATAACTAAAATTTGAGACACTTTAGCTGACCAGCATAGAGGAAGAATGGTTTATCATAATATGGCAAATTTTCTTTTGTCTCGCCTTCCTATAAATGTCACATTTGCATGGATATGCATCTATAATGATTAAAGCTCTTATGTTAAGACAAGGCTGAATGGAGTGTTATCTATGAAAGAAGCAAGCATGCATTTGTTTCAACTGCTTTGACTCAGCCTTAAAAATATTTAAATTATATTATAAATTTAATTAATTATGGCTTATGCAGCATAATTAACAGTGTCAATTTTTGCTTTGATCATGGTTTGGTTAAAATGGTTTGATTAAATATGCAATGAAATGTGTGAAATTTAGTCCATTTTAATCACATTTTATTTTATTTTTTTGGTACCTCCATAGTTAACTGAAAATAGATGAGAAATTCTGTTTTGGATATGAAAAAAAAAAAATAAAAACTATGCATAATGCTTGAATATTATTGTAAAATGATTATTAAATTGTATAATCAACACATTGTTCACATGAATTGTTTTCATTTATACATGATGTATTTTACACTCAAAAGCATAACCCAAACCCATTTTTATGATCTTATGTGTAACCACCTGCATCATTTGCACACAAAAACTGTACGATCAAATGACCAAATCTCAACATTTCCTTCAGTTGGCTTTTCAAAAATGTATGAAGATTTATGAAATCCTTAGGCTATTGTTATGAGAGCCTTGGTAACTGTGTATGTGGCATCATATTACAAACCCTTGTTAAAATGAGCAACATTAGTTTGTAGGAGACAGTCAAGAGCCCCCGTGCTGCACTCTCTCTCTCACACACACACACACACACACACACACACACACACACACACACACACACACACACACACACACACACACACACACACACACCAATAACAGGCATATATTATGTATACATATGTACTCTGCTGTATGCAGTAAGCAGCACACTAGTATTAAATTCCAAACGCAGCCTGTATTGCAATATATTTTTATTCTAAGTCTTGTTCATCACTGCAAAAGAAGGGCTTGGCTTTGTTTATCAAGCAAAACATATAAATGTTCATGAGGGAAGCTTAATTAAAATTGTTAATTTAAATTATTAGATATTTTATTTCTCTTGCATTGCTAAAGTCATAAAACTGTATATCAATCATAATAAAAACTAAACAGCTACCATATTTATTGCACTTGTTGTTTACACTGGTGGTGATCAATAGTCTATAAAATCACTACCATATTATAGATTTATAAATTCAACCAAACACAATGCCCACAAAGCCCTTTTATTTAAAACTACCACAGATGCTCTCAAACTGCTGATCTGTAAAAACACACACTCCAGATTTGATCTTCGGGTATCCAACTGATGCATTCTCGCTCAAATACACACAAACCATTCACACACATAACCAAATGCTACACTCTGATTGGCATACGCTCCCTGAAGCGAATCCTGTTGACAGATCTCACAGAGCTAATCCTTTATCGGAACAGTGATTCCCCAATGCAAGAAAGCCTCAAAATCCCCTGAGAAGTGAAAACAATAAATAAATCAAACTTTATTCACTGAAGATTAAAACATGTGGGATACCAAGCATGATTTTTGGGGTAATATAACCCTGAAGATTTTTCATTTCAAACCTGTTTCACTTTCTTTTTATGCTCTTTTCCATGCAGTTACAATAACAGGGACTAAAGCTTTCCAGCTTAAGGCCACAAAAGCAACATAAAAGCATCTTAAAAGTGGTCCATACGGCTTGTGCACTATATTCCAAGTCCTTTGAATTCATACAAAGTGTGAGCAACAAGCATATTTTAAGTCATTATTCACAATAATTTTCTCCTCAAGTGAGCTGTCAGAGAAACTTAATAAATAAATCTGATTATGTGAAAGAATCAGAGTCATTTGACTGACTCTGATCTGACTCAAATGAATCATTCATCAGCTAGGCTTGATGTAAAGATTTACAACTTACATTTCTCATATTTCAAGAACACTTGGAACACAGCATATGTACCATTTTTATAACAATGTATGGTTTGTTTTGCTTTATTTTTCAAGCTTGAAAGCTACATGTTTATTTTAATTCGAATGGGCATGAAGGAAAAAAGTAATTAAGGTTTGGAACATCATGGGTGTAAATAAATAATGATACAATCTTCATTTTTGGCTGTAATAAAATGAATAATGAAATAATGCACCCTACTACACTCATGACAGGTTCAGACACGAGCATACTGTGAGCTCCATTGGCCTGAGGAAAAGTTGAGAACAAAGCTGGCAGCACCCAAGTAAAAGATCAGCTAGCCAAGATGGATTGGAGGCTCCTTCCAAGACGAATGATATACAGCAATTTCCTCCCTCTTTCTCTGGCCTTCTCTTTCTCACTCAGCCTGATCTCTTCCTCTCACTTTGTCCAGCCATTTTCAATTCAGCACACAGAGCCAAGAAGCAGCCTTTTCATTAAGCGCCTGTTTTCAAGTGGCAAGCTGCAGCCAGATCCATATTTCATTACAACTCCTCTGTCTCTCTCTCTCTCTCTCTTTCTCTGTCTTACACACACATACTCTTGTTGCATCACACAGCAACCTGCAACCCACAAACTCTAGAAACTCCTCACTTTAAATTGAATTCCGAGTAACAATGTCTTGTTCCATTTTTACTGTACAGCTGCAGTTAAATACACTTGTCACACTCTTCTGAGCGATTAATCCCATTCTGTTCACACACAGTTTGTTATTTACACACACATTTTTTTCTTTTTAATGAAAGTGACAAGCACTTTCGGCAACCGAATTTAGTTATCCAAACTTCAAGTAATGAAAAACAACTTTTATTAGATTCACAAAGTGGCTAATGCAGTGAAGCTACACTTTTTGGATACTAACAGATCAACTGAAATGCATATTTCTTGGAAGAACAAACTTCACATAGGTTTTGAATGACATGAGGGTGAGCAAATGATAGTGCACCAAAAAATGAAATTTTCTGCAAATGTACTTACCCTCAGACTATCCATGATGTAGATGAGTTTGTTACTTCATTGGAACAGATTTGGGTAAAATTTGCATTATATCACTTGCACTGAAGGGATGCCGTCAAAATTAGAGTACAAACAGCTGATAAAAACATCACAATAATCCACAAGTAAACCACGTCTCCAGTCCATCAGTTAATGTCGTGTGTATGGTTGATTTGTGCATATTTCTCTCCTGATTCAGATGAGTCAACTTTTCACTGGAGAAAGCATTATTATGGACAGTGAACTCAAATTTTAACCGAAAGCAACAGTTTAAAAATAAAAACATCATAATGACAGATTTATTTAATACAAACACACAGCTTTTCACTTCACAAGATGTTAATTGATGGACTGGAGTTTGTGGATTGCTTGTGGATTATTGTGATGTTTTTATCAGCTTTTTTGGACATTCTGACGGCACCCATTCACTGCAGAGGATCCATTGCTGATCAAGTGATGTAATGTTAAATTTCTCCAAATCTGTTCTGATAAAGAAACAAACTCATCTACATCTTGGATGACCTAAGACTGAGTACATTTTATTTTTGAGTGAACTATTCCTTTAACAACTATAAAGAAAACAACACCTTTGTCAACAGAACTCTGCTTGTTCAACGAGACTCCAAAATGTTGCTACCATTATCGCTATTCACATGTAGGCTACTCAGTTAGCAGATGCTAATTGGGCGCTATCCTAAGTGAATTACAAATTAGGAATGTTACAACAAAACCGACAAATTTTAGAAAAAACGTACTCCTGCAAAACAGTGTTCCAGAATTGCTTGGAAAAATATGGAAATGTGAAAAACAGAATGAGAAAATGCAATGTTACTAGTTACAATGTTACTTTGTAAACAGTGTGCACACATGCCATGTGATTTTACTTACATGGACAACATTGACATAATCATCATCAGAAAGTGTCTCCAGCATTTCACTGACAGAGGTTCGGATCAATTTAAGGGTCAGTCCAGACACACTTCCACTCCTGCAACACAACAATACAAACAGTTAAAAAGAAAGTTCACACAAAAATGAAAACTCTTGTCATCATTTAACAACATGAGGGTGAGTAAAATGATGACAGAATTTTTTTTTTTTTTTAAATCATCTGTGGATGGACGGATGAATGGATGGATAGATAGATAGATGGATGGATGGAGGGATGGATGGATGGATGGATGGCTGGATGGATGGATGGGCTGGATGGATGGATGGATGGATGGATGGATGGATGGATGATAGATAGATAGATAGATAGATAGATAGATAGATAGATAGATAGATATCTATCAGATAGATAGATAGATAGATAGATAGATATCTATCAGATAGATAGATAGATAGATAGATAGATAGATAGATAGATAGATAGATAAAGCATGTAAGACTAAATGCAAATTGATGCAAAAAAAAAAAAAAGATTTATAATATAATTTAAAAAGCACATACACATAATACTCACGCATCAACAAGAATCAGCATGTCCTTGGGCGAAGCGGCACCTTGAACATACCTGGATACAAAGAAAGAAATATTCTGGATCTCTTTCAAGAAGAATTTTAAACTGAGAGAACAAAGAATAGAAGGTTCAAGGATAGAAGGGAACAAATGAAAAGAATTCAGAGCGCACACACACAGAAACACATATTAGTACCAAGGTCGCCGGCGCACATCATACAGGTCGATTTTACTGGGTGTTTTCCTGGCATCCATCCAAGGGGAAGCTGAATGGACAGAGACAGGATATGGAAATATGAGTGACCCCTGATCCCAAAATCCATTTGATTTGTCACATCTCTGTCGTGAGCACATCAGCGAGAAACCTGTTTCTGTGTCCAGTGGGGGGGTGGTTTGTGGTTCATATTGACTGCAGTGAGCCGACATGTGGGGGAAAAAGGGCTTTGGTGGCCCCAGTAGAATTTCGCTTTGATTTTTCTCTTTAATGGAGAAAATAACCTGGTGCAAATGAGGATGTTCATTGGTGACTATCGCAGCTGAACATCTAACAAGACGTGTTTCTTCATAAATGGCATCCCACGTTCTGACATTTAGTGAGTGGATTGCAGCTGTAAATGCTTACAGATAGTCTGAGACACTGCGATTTGGCCTTATCAAAGTAATCGACCAGTGTTCTGCCAGCTATAATTAATTGAAGTTTACAAGAACATCAATATTTTATAGGCGCATATGTATCTATAAGGAGACAATCAATAGTTGGGAGCCCACATCTTATTATATTACAGTCTTAAAGGAATAGTTCACCCAAAAATGAGAAATCAAACATCGTTACAAACCCATATGACTTTTTTCTTCCATGGAATACAAATGATGAATTTCTGAAGACTAAACCAGACTTTCCTCTCAATATAATAGAAGTGAATGAGGACTGAGGCCTTTAAGCACCATAATGAAAAAAATAAATTAATAAATTATAAATAAAATTAATCATAAAAAAATAATGAAAAAGGTCCATATAACTTGTACACTATATTCAGAGTCTGAAATAGAGGAACAGACAAATATGCAAGTATTTTTTTCAATGAAAGTATTGAAATAGAAAATATAGTGCATTACATACCTGAATCACATGTCAAATAAAAGTCCAATATAAACCCAGCACTCTGCTCTACCATCATCCTAAGGAAGGTCCATTAACAGAAATGTTGCATACATTAAAAATAAATAAATAATAATTAAAAGAAAAAAAAATTGTGATGATGCAAGTTTAAGTAGGGTTTTTTTGTAACATTCACTGAAAATATTGCCTTTTGCTCTTCATGCTGCATTCAAAAACATTATGAGAAAAAAACATTTGTGAATGAATCATTCTTTTGAGTCAGTCTGGTTCATACATCCAGTCTGAATGATTCGTTCAATGATCTGGTTTTCTCCAGTCTAATTATTCAATGATCCAGCTTTAACTGTTTATAGCCCAGTGGAGTGGGAGACTATCAGTGAATAATTTTGTTAGTGTTCTTATTTTGATGTGTTTGTATGGCTTAGTGTTTGTATGTGGTTCGGTTTTTTTTAATTTTTTTTAGCTGATTGTTTTTTTAGTCTCTTTAATTATATTGTTAAGAATAACTATATTCTCCCAAAATTTAGCTTTTGCATCCTGCAGAAGAAACAAAAGTCATACAGGTTTAGCAAAAACATGAGGGTGACAGAATTACTGGAGAATTATTCCTTTACAAACAACACATATTCATTTCAGAAATGCAAACTCTTAGGGGACAGAGGTTCAGCGGTGGCTAATACACTATTTATATGCAACGTTTTTTAGTAAAGCCTTACCAATTACAAATCTGAAAGTAATGAAAATGAATTGAGCACCTAATTACTTTTCTCCTCTGTCATCATTAAATATCAGAAGAATACAATAAGCTCTCTGCTGAGCAGCTGAGATATTTTATATTATAATTTGTTATGAAAATTTGGAGTAATCTGAGCTGGGACTGCATGCTATGTTTACCAATTAGAGACAGCAGAGTCTTGCAAAGGGAGGGGGAGGATGAGTATCTCTCTGTGTTTGTGTTTGTGTGTGTGTGTGTGTGTGTGTGTGTGTGTGTGTGTGTGTGTGTGTGTGTGTGTGTGTGTGTGTGTGTGTGTGTGTGTGTGATTCTGATTGTAACGTGCACTGAAATGTGTGAGTTCAGAATAATACTGTGTGTGTGTGTGTGTGTGTGTGTGTGGGTGTGTGTGTGTGTGTGTGTGATCATCCATTTTAGTACACTGCCGAACATGTGATATTGTGGATTTTGGTCCTTGTGTGTGTAGTAGCTATTGTTGTGTCTTTTGTTGGATCCTGTGTTCTTAATAAAGTTTTGATGTTTTCTTAAAGACATACCTGGGTAAACGCTGCTCAATCCAGTTCAGCTCATTTAACACGATGGTAGCTTCTCGAATTTCTTAAAGGCAATCCAACGCTTCAGTACAGTTCAACTCATAAGTATGGTTGGAATACAGGCAATAGTTGTGTTCATTGAAGTGTAGTATTTCATTGATTGTTTGTTATAAATCTGGAGTCTATAGATGTAACAAAAGATTTTAATTCCAATACTTTGATTAGTGGTCAACAAATGTTTTTTTCTATGGTCAATTCTTATTCTTAAATGCACCATAGCACATCATAGCTTATCTAGCTTACATATATCTGAACAGATAATTAGGTAAATTCATTTGTAATAGTGGTATATGCACTACCAGTCAAAAGTTCGCAATAAATAGTTTTCTTTTTCTTCTTCTTCTTTTTTTTCTGTCTGTCTTGTATGCTCATCAAGGCTACATTTATTAGATGAACAATCACGGTTACTGTAGTTAACTAAAATGAAAACCATAAAAAAAAAAAAATCATTACTCTGAATAAAATAAATGTTAACTGAAATAAAACAAATTTTAACTAAACTAAACTAAACTAACTTTTATTATTAATTCAGCCAGTTGCCAAGGCAATGTCTCATTTTAATAAAGTTTAACTTGAAATACTTAAATAACTAAAACTGAAAATGAATAAAAACTATATAGACATACAATAAAAACTGATTCAAAACAATGATAAAACCTAACAATATCGCAATGAAAAACAGTAAAACAGTAATATCGTTAAATATTATTACAATTTAAATTAACTGTTTTCTATTATATTATATATTATAATTTAAACGTTATTTATTTCTGTTATAGTAAAGCTGAATATTCAGCAGCCATTACTCCAGTCTTCAGTGTCACATACATAATCCTTGCTAATTCCAACTTTTGACCAGAACTGTATGTACAAACAAGCAAATTATATATTTATTTATCAAATTGAATGCAAAATGAATTCTTATAAATTATTTATTATTTATTTATGCATCACCTAACAAATAGCGTCATAAAATATTTGAATACTTTAATCTATTTATAGAGGTCTTGGTGCTTATATTGACTTGCACAGTCCAGAGAGAGGAAATGAAGTGAGAGGAGGAGGAGAGAGACAAAGAGAGGCGTAATTTACTCTCATCTCAATCGCTGTTAACAGAATAATTCTGTGCTATGCACTGAGGGCTCTTCATCTCCAAAGCCGCAAACAAGCTGATTGACTTTATTACATCATCACTGAAGGAACCATGGAAACCTATAATCATCCTATCAAACCTTTTGCTTCTGAAAAAGGCTGTGCGCTGATAGGCAGTCAGAATTGCCAGTAGAGATATGCTAATCAGGTGAGAAAACTCCCTGCGTGTCAACAATTATTGTAATAAGGCATGAAATATTCAGTGTTATAACAATCATAACTTCAGTTTTATTAGTTAGCACGCAGCAGAGGCAGGAGGGCAGGGTTGAGAAAAAGAAAGAGGAAGCAAATGAGGAAATGAAGCACGAGAGGCACATTTTCTTCAGCCTTTTGTCTAAAAAGACAAAAGACTGATCAATGACTAGAGAGGAACTGCAGCCTGCGCATTAAATCAGGTTATGTTTGAACTGAATTGCACATATAATAGTAATACTGACATAATCAGATTTACACTTTTTCTGAAGAAAAAAATATGAGCTGTGCTTGCCAGTGCAAAACTCACTGTGACAGCCAATGCTAGGGTGCCTGTCTATTTGTCCACCTGTCTATACATCTATCAGTCTATTTACCCATCTATATTATCTATGCATCTTTGTTTTATCACGCAAAAAAGAAAACAGAAAATAAAAAGCTCACAAAAAAATACAGTATACTTTGACTACAATAATCAGTTTTTAATATTTGAATAAAGGGGCAAAGATATTAATTTGCTGGACATCTTTTGGCCTCTATAATACTTCTACACAGGTTTAAAGCTTTTTATACACAAAAATGAGCCCATTAGCCCTTTTTAATTGAGGGATAAAACATGAGCACAACCATTAAAAAAAAAAAAAAATGCACTTTGCTTCAACTGAATACAAACTGAAATCAAATTCACACCACTAGTATGCTCTGGCCACAGTACATTTTGCCTTTTGACAGCTTTGCACGATTTGGTGGTCAATATTATTTTTTTCTAACATAAAATGTGAAAACAACAACTTCTTTTTTTTTCAGTACAGTATTGTGAAGTAACATCTCAACGCTCCAAAGTATTGATTATTTCATCAAGCTCTACTTATATTACATCCATCCTTTTAGATGTGAAGGAGGGGAAATTTGCCAGCACCCACTGTGAGTTGTCTGTCTTAATCATGGTTAAGTTGTTCTTGGTGTAAGCTGACTGTGGCAGAGGGGGCTCACCCACCCTCCTCTAGGAAACCCTAAACGATGTACTGCTTTATCCACGAAAATCCAATTTTCTCCCTGGCGGGAGCAGCAGATCTATGTTATTTCTGTGTGTCTATGTGTGTGTGTCTGTGTGTGCTGGTGGTTCCAGGCTATTTGTGGTCTCTGAGTGTTTGATAGAGGCTGATGTGTGCAAACTTCTTTTAGAGTCGCTAGAGAAAAGCCACTAGATTCTCATTGCCTTACATAGAGTCAACAACCTCTGGAATTAATGGACATTTAGACACTCCAGTAATATTGGACATTCCTCACACACAACTGTGTTTCAGCACAGAGTATGAGAGGGCCTGTCACCAGCTCGATTCTATACACGTACTATGTTTCCTTCTGGCGCAAGGTCGGGTCAGACCCAAGACCACAGCAATTATAGCTCTACCCTTCTCGCCTTCCATCTATGTCTCTTTCTGTCACTTGGTTATTTTCCCCCTTGCCTGCAATAAAATATAAGTTTAAAGGAAAAGCTCACACAAAAGATTTAATTCTGCCATAATTTCCTAAGCTATTTTGCATACTGCATACCCATCTCATCCATACAATGAACATGAATGGTTAAGAGACCTGGCAAGATCCAAAAATAATGAAAAAGTATCTAAGCAACTTGCAAAAATAGTCCATATGACATCTGCAAAGCTTTGACATACAATCGCTTTGTTTTAGGGCCAGATCAAACTTAATTCATTATTATCTGCAAATCGTTCCATCTGCTATAGCTTAAAAATCTCATTTACATTTGCACATTTAAATATGCCTCAAAATCTCACTGACAAAACAGACATCTCCTTTTATATTTTGATTTATTTTTAATATACAGGTATGTGACAAAATGACAAAAAAAAGGAAAACCTTTTTTTTTCATTCAATTTCCATCTCTTTTTTTTGACTACACAATAATCATTTTTTTATCTTTGCTATAATAATAATAATAATAATAATAATAATAATAATAATGTATTAGCAAAATAATAATATTTATTTAAATTAGTAATAACAATTATTATTAATATTGTTAAATTAAATTAAAGTAAATTAAACTGAGTAAATTAAACTGAGACACTGAAATCACCGAATCATGACCTGCTAGCATGTAAAAAAAAAATACAGTGCTGCGCATCACTCTGAAACATGCAGCACATCAGACTATATATTTGTGTGATTAAATTGCAGTGCTTCCAATTTGTTAGTTGCAATAAGCCATATCGCATTCTAACTTATGCATCATGTATTGTTAGAATTCATAAAAAGGTTACCATCTAACTGGCACAACATTTTTACATACGTGATGCTTGGTTCATTTTGGAGACTGTCTGAGATGCTAAGAGTGTCCCGCACACAGGCACTACATGGCGATGCTAATTTGTGAAGTGCTGTCGGAATCAACAGTATCCATGCATGAAATAAATGAATATAAAACAGGTTAAGCAGGCCATACTTCTCAGTTCGGAAAATACTAGTGTATAAGTATGAAAGAATCCCATGCCAGTGTATAACAATATTAGTTACTGAGTATGAGTGGGGGAATCCCTTGATCTTTATATGCCAATAACACTTGCTTTAAATCACAAAATGAACAGACTTTAATAACCAACAGATAACCAGATGAAAAAACCCTACCCAAAAAGCCTAAATGGCTCACACATTAAATTAGAAATAGCAATATAACATTAGGAAATGACTCACAGATAATTGCATAAAATGGTATACAATTACAAGACAAGTGACAAGGAAACTCCCTTCTTAAATTACAGGGGCAGCCACCTCTGTCAGCATGTGTTGGAAAGACTAACTCATTGCTTAGAGACTGAAGCATCACTTGATCTCTGAACTGATTTGGTATTCTTTATTTCAAAATAAAGCAAACTCATCCTCCATATAACATTATGCTTACCGCAGGGCACATCTGTCTGACCTGATCAAATACTCTGTTTACCAAAGGGCACAATGGCCAAAGTAATTACCTGAGTTTATTTGTCTTCCATTTTGCGTGCATGTATATGTATGACAAGGTCAATAGGGAAGAACCATCTAACTCTATGGCTTGGCCAGCCTACTATCCCTGCTTAAAAACCTTTGTGAAATACAGTTTAAATAGATGCACACGCATGCTGTGGGCTTATCCAAACAAGCGCACCTGCACTTATTCTGACAAAAGCTTCCCCAGAGAGTCTTTGCTATCAAATAGATTCTATAATTCTCCTGCAAAAGTTCTTACAAAGACACACTTATACTCCGTTTTATAACTGACATCCAAAGCAATCAGCAGCAGAGTGTCTCATCAGATTCCCAGCAGTAGATAATATGTTACGGCGGAGAAGGCAGAGCGCTATGGAAGCATGTCTGTGGGGGGTGGGGAGTTACTTACAGCCGTCATATATGTCAGTGGGGATATGCACAGCTGTATGGTTATAAGAGGTGAGACGGTTTTTGAATGATGGGTCTTCTTTAAATTCAGGTCTGATCCGGTTTTTCCTTCCTTCTGTTTCATTGGCTTCAAGCTGGAAGAGAAACAACAACAATCAACTCTGGTATGGTACACATATCAATTAAATCAATGTATTTGGAACTTTCTGTTCATATATATAAAATAGCTTTATCATCACAGGAATAAATTGTATTTTAAAATTTATTTCTGTTCATATATATATATATATATATATATATAGATATATATATATAATAATAATTCTGCACACAGTGTATATATAAATTGTAGTAAATAATGTTTCACAAAATTACTGTTTTTAATTTATTTTTGATCAAATAAATGCAACCGTGATGAGCATAAGTGACTTTTTTTCAAATTTTGAATGGTATATGTACAGAAAAATCAGTCTGACCTGTCTGATAGATCACTTGGTCACTAATCAAAGCCCAACAATATCTTATACCGTATATTCAAATGAATAAACAAAATTTGAAAGTGTATATCAAATATCAAAATAAATGTCTAGCCAATTCATCTATTAATATAATCATCTTATTAAGCTTTGCACTGCTGGTATTGTATCTGTTCCAAACTAGAGCCTTGCACATTGATTAAAAAAATAAATTAAAAAAAATAAATAAAAACTCATTTTCTCTCATGTTCCCCCTGCCTTACTTTCCATCCTGTATTTTTACACACTAGTGAACATGCTCCCTCCATGTGTTTTACACAGACTCATCCTAATTGGCAGTTGGGATGTATGGCACACAGCGAGTGTGTATCTGCCAGCCAAGTCTGCATCAGCCGAGAAGATATATTCTCATCATATCTTGACTGCCTGAAATAACTCACACATAAGCTCACTAATGCATGATCATAACTGGACAGAAGAGCTCATGGTATGTTTGATATTGCATCTGCACTTGAAAAAAAAGAAGAAGAAAAACACAGAGGGTGTCTGTGTGCTAAAGAGTCTTGAATTGTATACTCACATTATCCTTCGCATTATAGTAAACTATATCGTCCTCCTGCAGAGAAAGAGAAAAATATGATAATTAAAAAAAAACAACAACCATTTTTCAGGTTTCATACAGGATATAAAAGCACCATTAAGATAAGTGGTCCTTAATCACTGCAAAAATGTATATATGGAGAGATAGTGAGAGGGGGTGGGGGGGGGGTTCTCAGAGGTACAATTTTTTCTAGTTTATACACAACCTATTTTCTATTATAGCGTTCAAACCTGCAACCTTTTGGTTACCAGCCCAGATCTTAAAACCCGTATAGTATGCCTGTGATGTGTCCTCACAAAACCTACCCATCATGCAAATCATACAGTGGCAGTATCACTGTACTAAGCCAAGTATGCATACAGCATGTGTTCCACAGATCTGAACTTTCATACATTAGCTTTGTAGCAAGTGGAAAATATATTAAGGCCAGCTAAAGAAAGCCTGGTCATGCCAGGTTTTGCAGCAAGTGGTCATGATGACCAGCTGATGTTAAACCGCTCTGGGCCATCAGTGTTGTCAGGGTCAGGCATTTTTCAGCATTCACAGCATATGGTGGGGGTGTTTGTGCGTGCATGTGTGTGTCTACAGTAAAAATAAATCCGCGGGAGAAATGCAGAATGTGTATTCAGTGAAATCAAATCTTCAGACATCTGCAGGGAGTGTAGGAAGTGAAATTTAATCCATTAAGCTGCAACACATTCCCCCACTTAAACACAAACTCACATACACACAGAGGAAAAACACTCTTTCCATTGGTACAATCAGATTATTTATTCATCAATTTATTCACTTGTTTGCATTTAACTGAAAGACCCTTGATTTCATTTAACTAAATAAAGAGGTCTAACACACCAAAGTATTTAGCAGTGAAACCGAGCGGAGGTATTATCAATTTCAATAGCATCTCCTGCCAGAGGTCTTCATTTGGAATGATCTAAATAAAAATCTGCATAACACTTCAGAATTTATTCGTGTGATCAAGTAAGTCATCTAAGGTATCTTCTGCTGCCTAAAATAAACATTAATGTGCAGGATGTAAACTGATACTTTTTTAAAAAAATGAATACAACTGTTAAAGGGATAGTCGCCTGAATAATGTAAAATCTGTCATCATTTACTCACCCTCATGTCATTCCTAGAATAAAAATAGAGAAGATATATAATATTGTAGGCAAAAAAAAAAAAAAAAAAAAAAAAAAAACCTGAGACATTTCTCAAAATATCTTTTATGTTCTATAGAAGTCAAAACATTCATACATGTTTGGAACAATATAAGGGTAAGTGAATAATGGTGAGAAATGGTGATTTAAATATAAACTTTTCATTTTTTGTGTGAACTATTCCTTTAAGTCAGGATATGCGATCTGATTGGTTGAAAGGTCACAGAACCATGCTGTTATGCGTGTTACTTAGACCACCATAGTTGCATGATAACAAGTCACTTATGAGTAGAGATGGTTGACTAGTCATCCAGCAGCCAGCTAGTCAATTAGGGAGGTTGGGCAGTTATTGTCGATATTTTTGGCAGCAGTGTTTTAATGAGCATGCTGACAGTGTGCTGTTACACAGTTGCACTGTAAAATTCTCCACAAGAAAAGTCTTTAAATTCATGGCCTTTAAAGCACCACTAGATGCACTAAGACAGACATCTTTGGCCTTTGCATTGCATCTTGTGCTGTTTTTGAGCATATCAGTTTAAAAATAGTCTTGAAATCCTTGCTTTCTATTCGATCTATCTATTTTTGAGAGCAAGAATGTGCCTTATGTAAACAGTACCCAAGAAATATGGGATGCATGGCAGATTTTGATTTTAATTTATTTGTACAGTATATTATAGTATTTGGTTACTCATGGTGGCCCTCAAGTCATTCCAAATCTGTATGCCTTTTTTCTTCTATGCAGCACATAAGATGATAATCTGAAAAATGTCTGTAATTTTTGTCTAAATAGAAGTCAGTGGGTTCTTCAAAAATTCTTCTTTTGTGTTGGTTTGAAACAACACGAGGG
Organism: Cyprinus carpio; assembly: GCF_018340385.1. Lineage (NCBI taxonomy): Eukaryota > Metazoa > Chordata > Actinopteri > Cypriniformes > Cyprinidae > Cyprinus > Cyprinus carpio. Next base: position 24,260,907 of record NC_056589.1, read on the forward strand.
TGAGTAAATCATGACAGAAATTCTATTATCCCTTTAACATCTCTTCTTGTAAAGCCGCTTTATGTCTTGTAAAAGGGCAATACAAATGAAACTGGACTGAATTGATTTGAAACGTTAAATCACAGAGAATAACTGAATATGCACCTTGTAAATGTTCAGTATAGAAACACTTACTTCAAATTCATCTTTCCATTGATGCTCCATTTGGAAATTCTCTGCTGCCTTTGCCAAAGTCTATAAAGAGAACACAGAGAAAATAAATAATTTAAATTAGTTAAGCACTGCATCAAAATATCTGTGATGAGGATCAAAGCAACTCTGATAATGAGAAATTAAATGTTTCCTGTAAAGCTGTATTATCTGGCCCTACTGGATATGTATAGTTCAGTTTTTTTCCATCACAATAAAAAAAGACTCAATGAATAACATTTTACAGGACTAACTATGTGACTAAACGCACACCTTAATCATCCAAACAACTGCAAAGAACAAATAAACTGCAAATGGAGACAGATACTAATCATATAACATAGAAACTAATACAGAACAGCTGTGTGCATTGTTTCACCATGCATCATCTCTACATTCTCATACTGAAGAAACAAGACAATTCTGTTCTAGCAGCCTTGGTTCTGGCCCAAAAGGTGACACCAAACAAAACATGTGGGCAAGAGCTTTGACAGGACGGTGGGCTCTGTTTAAGAAAAGGGCAGAACAGAGCAGAATAGAACGAACATTCAGGTCTTTGTTCTGTCACCCGGAGCTCTCAGCAGCCCAACCCCCGCAACACACGCAGTCTGAGAGTCTTCCCAGAAGGAAATGGTACTTTAACATGATGTGACATTTCGAGAACAAGGACGAGGATTCACGAGTTCTCACTCTTTCATACATACTATATTTCCAAATATATGCTGGGATTTTTACAAATTGGACACAACAGAAAGAATTCTGGTGCTTCTGTCAGTTACATACTGTACATGGTTAACCTAAATCAGCAAATGTATAACTCAAGAGAAAAAAATATCACTCTCAATGCTGTGCAAAATATACAGAGTTTTTGAGAAGATCTAAATGACTACATTCTTCAGCAGCAACAAACACATTTTTCTAAGTTGCAATGTAGTGTGACATCATCACTTACAATAGTGTTTAATATTACACTGCAGCCCCACTAGCTACTAACTATTAACATATTCATTCATTATTTATTCAATTATTTAAATAAGCAGTTATCAATGTTGTATTTGGTGTAAACATATCTGAGTTCATTGCTTTTAGTAGTAAGTTTTTAGCCATTTTAAATATGAGCAGCTTGTACGGTTTCACTGACTTTGACCCAGATTCGGCCCATTCAGCAAAATCTGTTAAAACAGCCACATCCTACATTTTTGTAGAAAACTCTTTCCTTCCTGTAATTTAGTTTAACATTACCATTTTCACCCCTTCTTTCACCCTTAGAAGTAAACAGGCCAAGTCAGGGCAAAATAGATAAATTAGTTTATAATTTTTTTTTTAAAACTTTCTTTCACCCTTAGAAGTAAACAGGCCAAGTCAGGGCAAAATAATCAATTAACACAAAAATATAAAAATTTATTTGTAATATATTATTATTATTATATAAAACCATTGATTTAAATAAAATAAAATAATAAATTACTGTAAATATTATTATATTATTATTATTATTTTTTTTATTATTATTATTATTTTTTACCTGGTAGTGAGCAAGTGTCAACATGTAAACACAGACAGTCATGTGCTAATACGCTTGTGGTTGTTATATTACAATTTGTTAACCAGATGTTTCTGCAACTTAGATTCAATAAATGGTCTGGTTAGACAAGGGAAGAAGTTTCAGCTTGTGAACTTTAAAGAGCCTGTCTACATAATACATCAAACTCTTATTTCAAAAGAGCAAAGAAAATGATATGACAAGAAGATGGAATCATATGAGCCTTATTAGCTTTAAAGGTCTCCTGGTTTAGAGCTTAGCTAAAGCTGATGTTTAGTAACGTGAGCTTCCCAACCCAGCATTTGCCTTAAATAAACAGGTCCATCAAACCTCAAAACCTGCCAACCTACACAGATACCTGAGATCATCAGATACTCTCTCAATAAAGCCATCACTGCTCTGAAATCCAACACTTCCTCTAGAACTTTGTATAATTGTGCAGTGCCCCACTTTGAACCCCAAAAAGTTGTGTAATTTTGTGAGCTTGTAAGGTGGGAGCTAACGATTGCATTTCAGATTCAGCCTGCTCCAGTCTGCAACACCTCTCACAGTTTTGTCAAAAACTTTTACAACAATGACACCCACCGTCGAGGGGGAAAAAAAAAGCACATCAACCTTTCTATCCAGACACTATGGATTCTGTTCTCATAAACAGATGGACACTCACACACATTATTAGACACTCTAGAGCTGGAAGTCTGGGCTGAGATCCAGCAGTCTCTGCACCTCCTCTGCACAGTCTGGGAGAAACTAAAAATACACTGTTTCACACTCCAGCACGTACACATTTACACATGCGCCCAGCGCTTGTTATGCAGGATATGTAAGACTGCATTCAGTCTAAACTTACTCTTAAAATACGGCAACAAAATCAGAGAAATGTAAAACAGCAAGTCACTCGTCCCCGTGCAAACGCACTACAATTATAACACACTGTCAGCGCGGCAACAAGTCGATTTATATCTACGCGGTATCGACAGCATGCTGGTGCCATAACAACCGTTTCCAGAAGAGACTCATTAGTGGCCTGCAGTCATTACAGGTCCTCAAGGAGTAAAGGTTCATGGGGTTCATAATGGAAACTAACAGTGAAGTATTTCTGCTGCTCATTATAGAGAATAATCAATTACGTACAATAGAGATAATGAAAGACGGAGGGTGAGAGTTCCATTCATTCAGGTGTTTCCTGGCAAAAAGTAAAGGTAGGCAAAGGTTGAGAGTTGAACTGATATGAACTGTAATTTCTGCAGCCACTCAGCAAGAAGACATCATCTTCAGATGACAACTAGGCAATGTAATGAGTAAAAAACCACAGGAGACATCCATTACTGCAGGTAACACACAAATGCTATTTACAGCTAACATCAATAAAAGAAGGGGGGAGAAAAGAAAAGAACAGTCTTCAATGTCACTTGATCCAAATCATTCTAATATGGTGATTTGCTGCTAAATATTTCGTATTATTAACAACAGTCCTGATTAATATTTTTGTAAATATTTTTGTGCCGTTTAATATTTTTGTGGAAATCATGATACTGAACAGCCTTTACTTAAAATATAAATCTTCTGTAACATTAAAATGTCTTTACTTTCACTTTTGATCAGTTACTGAGCCCTTCCTGAATAAAAGTAATTTCTATCAAAACAAAAACCGTACTGGCCCCAAACTTTCTCCACAAATGGTTCGTTTTGTCTTTCATCTCCAGTCGACATACATCATGCAACAAAATTGTTAGATTTCTAACCAAGCAGTGAATGGAGCACCCATTACAAGTGGTTCAGCTAATTGGAACTGCTTTAGATTGCTAGGTGGACTCGATTCAAAAGGGAGGACCAAATTGTTAATGAAAATGGCTCTAGTGGCATGAAGGCAAAGTGTTATAAGAACTAATGCGTTCAGTAAATCATGACCTTTGTGTGTAGGTGTGTAGAACTGACAGTCCCAGTAATAAACTACAGCCATCCCTGCTACTTCACTCCCCTCCAATTCATCAGGCTGATTACAGTAACCACAGTGGAGCAAGTCAATACCTTCAAAGGAGGTCCATCAATACCGGAAAGAGCGTGTGGGGGGTGGAGTGAAAGAAAAAATCATTTAATTATAGAGTGAGTGTCAAAAAGTGCTCACTGGAATATCTTGCGAATCTCATGTGAAACACTGCATGCATATAATGTCCTGATGAGGTAAAACTCTGTTATAAAATTCACTCTTAGGGATTTGAACAAACCCGGAAAATTTGTGCTATAGATATGAATGATACCTCAAATCATGTTTGCTTATTTAAGGGATAGTTCACCCAAACCTGTTCAAACCTGCATGAGTTTCATTCTTCTTCAAAAAAGGGGTTATTTTGAAGAATGTGAGTAATTAAACAGTTGCTGGTCCCCACTGACTTTCATAGTATGAAAGAAAATACTATGGAAGTGAATGGGGACCGGAAACGGTTTGGTTACCCACATTCTTCAAAATATATTATTTGATGATTAGCAGAAGAATGAAATTCACTTGAGAGTGAGTAAATAATGACAGAATTCATTTTTGGGTGAACTGTCACTTTAAGCAGAGTTGTGATATTAGACTGCTTATGGTTTCCAACTGGAAGATGATAAAAGAGGTGTAAATCAGTCTGACTTGCATTGAAGGAGGGACCTGAGCCATATCTAGAGACCAGAATATCAAAGACTTGAGGGTAGACTCTTTTAACTGGAGCCAGTAAGTAACCACCATGAACACCCTAGCAACAGCATAGCAACACACTAACAACTACTCAGAGCACCTTAGCAACCACCCTCAAATCACCTCTGAAAGCAGCAAGCTTTGTTCACAGTTTTCTTCTGAAGAATTTAATTAAAATTCCTTTTTTTTTTGGACTGTTTGGTTTCCTGTGTCTTTGAAGTCTTTTAAAAATGGTCACATAGAAAAACTAGACATGCATTTCAAGAAGAAAACATCAGTGCTTACAGTGCAGAAAATCAATAAGGTAACTATTTGGTCATAGTTCAAAACTTTAAAGTAAATGCAAATATAGATGGAAGAGGAAGAAAGAAAGATTGGTAGTAGTTGGTAATATACAGTACTTGGGTGAAAAAAAAAAAAATCTTTTATAAATATATATTGCAGTATGCAAATATCACCAGGAATTAACCTGAAATGACATTCTGAAAGTGTCAATCAGAAATGTACAAACTTTCAGATTTCAACCAAAATGTATTTTGGTTACCAGTTTATTACCAGTGCTAATACCAATATCTCGATAGCAGGGTAGAAGATGATTTCAAAAACTGCCAAAAACATCAATTTATAGGACAGTGTTGTTATGTTAACTGAAGTTAAAACTATTACAAATCTTTTACATTATTTGAAATAAATCTTAAATTCAATAAAATCTAAATATCAGATACAATTAAGCTTTAAAAAAAGAAAGAAAGAAAGAAAGAAAGAAAGAAAGAAAGAAAGAAAGAAAGAAAGAAAGAAAGAAATGTTGCCTTTGCAAATACATAAAATAAGCTGAAGTACTAAAGTTGCTAAATTAATAAATTTATTAATAAATTAATAAAAAGTTGCTAATAAACTAAAACAAAAATAAGCACTGAAAACAGTAAAATAATTTAAGTTGTCACAAAGATTATCCTGACCAGAGTACCAGAGTTCAAGTACATTAAATGGTGAATTACATGCAAAAAAAATTGAAAGTAGGAAAAGAATCAAAATAAGAATGTTATTTTAGTACAGTGGTGCTTTAAAACACTTTATTACACGGCTCTGTGGAATACTGGATTCTGATTGGTCAGTCGCGACATTCCGAGGTATGTTGTCCCTGGATAACAACCTGTAAAAGCTAATAACACAGGCTCATCCGGGTAACAGCAGTCGGTGCTGTACTCTTGCTTGAACTATTTTTGTTCTTGGTGGAAGCTTTCCATTTGTTGAGCTAATAAAATATTAAAACTCAATTCAAAATGGTGTACAATTGTTTAATTATGTCATCCTGGTATCGCAGACTCGCTCTTATTTCATACAAACCCAGCTGCTGTCATTTTGCTACGAATGTTTTGTAAGCTGTAATGGATTATAAGAGAACTAACAAACTGGTAAGGTCTTAATTATTTTATTGCCATAATTATTTTGTGGTGAAATGTTGTGTAATACTTTGTTTGACTGCACCGTTTCCCTTAAATGTCCGTTTAGTTTGAATTTGCTGCTTGCTCGCAAGTGCTGTCTTCACGGAAGCTTTGCATTCAAATATTTCAACTCTAATCAATATTTCGTGTCTAATTATGTGGCAAGTAGCCGTGTAATAAGCAGGATAATGTACATCCAGCCGGTTGTTCTCGCAGAATAAACCCCGACAGGGTGATCAGGACCCCGACGCGAAGCGAACAACAAGGGAATAAACAAGTCAAACATGCCTTTCAAACTAGTTTGCCCTTTGAGTTTTAGGCTGATCTTTCCTCATGCTAAACCAGAGACGGCTCAGGTCCTGTCCATTTGGAATAAAGGGATTTTGACGGGACTGTAAACCACAGCATCGTATAAAGGTGAAACAAATACATCTCTGAATGAGTGCCGAGAGAGAGAGAGAGAGAGAGAGAGAGAGAGAGAGAGAGAGAGAGAGAGAGAGAGAGAGAGAGAGAGAGGGGGGGGGAGGGAACTCACCGCTGCTATAATATCACTCCCATCAATCCTGGATTATTCTAGCCATGAAAACGCATGACAAAAGAACAAATGACACTCAAAGGCCTGAGATCACATGGGTGCATTCCTCTTTTTCGTGATTCGCATTAAGCCTCTCATTTGCTTCCAGAAAGCAAAGCTACCTGCTGCACAAACACTCTGCACAACTGACAGCCTCATTTATTCTGCATGTATCCCGAAAACCAGCAACAAGCACCTTGCTTTCTCCTCAGCTCATCCCGATAAGAAGATCAGAAAAACAATCTAAAATTCACCTTCCTGTCACCTGAATGCACTCCAGTGACCTTACAGTACAGTTGCTCCATTATTCCAAGACAAAGACCCAGACAGACTGCGAAGTGACTATAAACTAAGCAAGGCCGAAGGTATATTGCTTTCTAATGGGAAACTTTGGCTGAGCCTCTTCATTGAGTTACAGCAGTTGGTCATAAATCCTGTTTGGTGCTGCTCTCCTGGGCAGTGGTGAGCTTCATAAATGATTCAAGATCTGATGTGCACGTCTATTCACAGATGAAGATGTCCTCTGCCCTGTGGGGATGGACTGCAGCGTCAAACCCCCACACTAATATGGAGCGCTGCCATGCCCGGGCAGATGTTTAGGGACTGACATTCAGTTGTAATTATTTGCAAAAATAAAACAAGGTTTTAAAATTAGTAAGGTGATGGAAAAAGAAAAACTCATAAATAACACAACATATAATATTTGTATTTTAAAATAATAATAATAATAATAATATGCTATTATTATTATTATTCTTGCTACAAAATACGCATTATTTTTAATAAAATTTGTTTAATAAAATTATTTTTATAAAAAAAACTAAACCAATACTATGCCAATAAATAAATAAATATAGTACATGAACTTATTTAGCTTGTATATTTTTAATCAATGCTAGATTTAGTAATTCATCTTCAAAGTCTGAATTTAATTAGTCTAAAAATAATATATATATTGTTATTTAAACTAACAAAAAATAAATTGAAAGTGAAAAGCAAAACAGTTAAAAAAAAACAGTAAACCTTTCTCAGAACACTTCATAGCAACACCCTGGCAACCACACAAACAGCACAATATCAGTGCATCACAGTCTGAGTACCTTTTCCATGTCATTTTATCATGTTAATTTAATAAGACAGGTTTTTGAAGTCTAATGAGGATTCTGTGTGCATGCCGGATTAACAATGAATTGGGTGAAAACAGCACGAGAAAAAGTGTTACAATAGGATTATCCACTACTGTCAACAAAAGATTCTTTAACAATTGCAAATGGGATATTCAAATAACCTGGCAATCCAGAGATGGCGGTTGATTATGGTGATGGAAGTCGGTAGAAAGGTGTCTTTAATAATGCCGATTCTCCCTGGGGATACTCAGGCTGACAATAATGTTGCATTCATGACTGGATCGAAACAGTGCTTTTCCTTTTCCCCAGAGGAGGTGAGAGGAACGATCCAATTACCTCCAAGACATTACATCTGGTTCCATTATTTAAGGGGCATAATCGTTAAACACGGCAGCCAACATTAGGCAGATGGTTTAGTGTGATGCCTGATTGGAGAAATCCCTTGGCCAATAATAACATGGACACGGCAAACGTGCAATTTGGGTCAGAAAGCTCAGTACATTTTGACCGAACCACCTTCTTTATTTTCAAGTTTATTCACTTTTTAAAGTGCATGGCTAACAGGTCCTATCCTACTATCATGCAATTTTACGGTTGATATTTTATCTACCTATTATTTTCCTTGGCTTCAGGTACATTACCAAAACATTACCCTAAAATACATATATTTTTTTCTTTAAAATAATGTGTGTTTAATGTACAATAAGGTTCAATTTGTTAATACATACAAAAAAATAAATAAAATAAAAATTAATTCTTTGAAGTTGTCAATTATGGTTTACAAGATTTACGTTTTCCACTTTTCCACTTTTACAGCATTAATTAATAATTTATTAACAGCATTCAATAATAATAATAATAATATAATTTTTTTAACACTTGTATAAATGTTGTTTAAATTGTTTTATAAATTACCATTAATTCAAGTAGAACAAACATGATTTCCCAATGAACATGGGTATATTTAGAAGCACAGTTATACTAAAAAGGTATATAAAATACTATAATGCTATAAAAAACTGTTTTTTCTAGAAGTTGATTTACATTAACAGATTGAACCTTATTGTAAAGTGTCACCATTATTTTAAACCAAAGACATCATAGCCCAAATTTTACAATTCAATCAAATCGTGATGGATACCAGTCCTGCCTTGCATTACTTGCCATATTATGGATGTTCAGTGTGTTTTAAATGCTGCTAAATGTTGTCTTTAATGTTCAAGTAATGTTAAATTGTATATTATAGGTAAAACACCAGTTCTACTGTATTGGGGCTGCATGCCACAATTAACACTAAAAGTTCACAAAAAAAAAAAAAACAAAAAAAAAAAAAAAACACTGTTTCGAGGACACACGCTCCATACTTTTCATTTTATGAAAAGTTTCCCGGGAGCTATACAGTGCACAGTTCATTTCCCACGCTCTCAATGCCATGCAGCGTAATCGTATCTGTTCGGTGAGAAGTGTTTGATGCATATGGATGTAGAGGCGTTCAGACAGCTGTGACTCTGTAGCAAACAGAGTGTGCCGAGCATCCATCGCTCTTGCCCTGCCCTCATCAGTGGGCCTCCAGCTACCTTCACAAACATGCCGTTATCGACAGCCCCTCACTAATGAAGAAGCCCATAGGCTAGAGCAAAGAGACAGATATGTCCCTCGAGTCCAACTCGCCTGAAAATCAATGAGCCATTTACAACAGGCTGCATCCTGTGACACCACACACCAATTTACAACCAGGGATATTAAGCCATGTAAAACTTTGACCAATAAATAAATGTATTTGTTCTTAATCAGTATTTTAGTCTAAACAACTTACACCTATAAAATACATAAACAACATCAAAAAAATAAATAAATAAATAATTAAAAAAAAAAATCAAATAAAAAAATTATCAAATAAATTAATAATAATCAAATAATTAAATAATCAAATAAATACTCAATCAAACAAACATATATACACACACACACACACACTTATATATAAGTATATATACCCTTAATATAGACATTTCTTTGAGGAGCAAGACTGTATAATACTTTAATTTTATTTTACATTTATAATACTTTATTTTTATCATGCCCCATTGGCAAATTGTTTTTATTTTTTGTTGAAAGCATAAACCTCTTTAAATTTAAAACAAGTCCTTATTTGGCTTTACTTTATTAAATACATTTAATTATGCTTTAAGGATATTAAGATATTTTACCAGAAAATAAGTCTAAAATACTGATGAAAAAATCAGTGAAGCAGACAAATAAAATAGGAATGAGTATAGTGAATAAAAATAACAAATGAGATCTCTTTAATATCTTGATGTTTTTTCCTGAAATTAAATCTAGAAAATTTGCCCCCTGAGAAAAACACCACCTGCCAAAAAAAAGTCAGTCTGCAAAAGTCAGACATTTTAATATAAACAATTATCATTATAGAGCTATGCCACATTCATTTTATAAAACCATACTCTTGCTATCTATTAACAATGGTCGATTTTTTCTCTCTTTTTTAACTTTTCTATAGTTTTATGATATCATTTCTTCTTGAGTATCTATGAGTGCATCCAACCATGCATCAAGACATGAACAGAAGGGGCTGAGATGTCAAATGACTAAGAATCACAGAAAGAAAGACAGAACGAGTGTCGGTGGTTCAGACCTCAGACAGCATGTGTCTCAAGTGAAGCAGGCCGAGAATGCAAAGCATCCAATTTGGTGCATTGGCCAATAGAAGCGAATCTGGGAGTATTAGAGTAGAGGATTTATGGGGCTGTCTGTGGCCTAACTGAGCTCTAGGGATAGATTCCCTCTTTCCAGTGGCCTTTCACAAAGGCCAGCACACACTGCTGGGCACAATAAAGATGAGCCACCACCGATGGTTATTACTCTGTGACGTGAGTGTGTACTCATTTATCTCATGATTGCAAATCACCACACACACGACCACCCACACACACACACTCTCACTCTCACTCAGACACAACACTATAATTACAGCTCAGACAAATCATGACAAAGTGACCCCAATACAGCATAACACAGTCCATTCAATGATCGCTACTGTGGGATCATTTAAATAATTGAATAGCAAGCATTAAAAGTGAAGTGTGTGATTTTTACTAAGAAATAAATTGCGATATAATTTCTCCCATCCTGATATTATGTGCTGCGACAACTACTGCAAGTAATTTTATACTATAGGTTAACCTGCCTGAAAAGAGTAAACAATGGATATTTACAGTCATTTTGTCATAAAGACAATTAGAATCTACCCAACAATGACATTATGTGCTTGCCAGCTTCCAACTGGTCTTAGTTCAATTGCATTAATTTGCATAATTGATTCTCAATGTGCAACTGTTCAAAAGATCAAGTTGGCAAAGATTTGTTTAATGTTTTAAGGTCTCACCAAGACTGCATTTATTTGATCAAAAATATAGTAAAATTATATATATTTTTTCAAATGTATAGTTCTTGTAAGTTTGTTTTTATAGTTCACCCAAAAATGAAAATTACCCCATGATTTACTCACCCTCAAGCCAAGTGTGCTGTATATGACATTCTTCTTTCAGACGAATACAATCAGAGTTATATGAAATAATATCCAGGATAACCCATGCTTATAATTGGAGTTTATGGTAGCTATCCACTCCCATTATAAAGCATGGCTTATCAGTTTCCTTTTTTTAACATGAGAGTTAGTAAATGATTATAAATTTTTGCATGAACTGTTCCTTTAAGATTGGATAGGAACACACACACACACACACACACACACACACCATCTTTAAATCACTGTTTGCATATTGATAGCAGTTTGAAATCCTTTATACAGGCATCATTCCTTCCATAAACAGCATAAATAAGCATTCCAAGCCTCATAACATGTCAATTAAATGGGAATCTGAGCTGTGAATTAACAACTCCATTAGAGAATGAAGAAAAATAACCAACAAAATATAACGCAGATGTCACTGAGCCGTCTGGGCTTATTAAAAATCCTCGATACACAGCGTGCTTTGATATGAAACTGCTGGTCTCTTGCACAGACATCAGAACGTGATCGTTTCAAGACAACCCCATCTGCCTCTACATTTCACGGAGCTGTGCCACCTTAAGTCACACTATGCTGAGTATATCATCCTGTGCTGTTCAAGACTACGTTCTATGTCAGCCTGTGCTTCGAAAAGAACTGTTGTGTGGCTCCGACGGTTGATTACATGTGTGTAATGCGAGTGAAAGTTCCTCTGGGCTGCTGCCGTTTGATGTGAGGATATTCACAGGAGGACGAAAGGCAGCATCTGCTCCAGACACACAGATTCAGTAATCAAGCACACTTATTACAAGCCACAAACACACACACACAAGGATGCAAGCTGATGTCCCACACACACTCGCACACACATACATAACAAGATGAAACACGAATAAACGAGACTCGATACGACTTCTGTATATAACGCCACTGAAAATAGAGCCAACGACACCAGATAAGTGGTGTCTGACAGACGTTAGATTACATAACCGATATCACAGTCTGGCAGATATGTGTGAAAACATCCAGATTTATGTTGGAGAGCACACATATGCAGTGTTCGATGGTTATTTTCTCATCTTGAGCTCTCCTAAGCAAGAAAAATCAGATCTCATAACTCTATTGTTTCTTCTTGAAACCAATTAGACTAACATCAATTAGACTAGATCAAATTGAGTCTACAAAATAATAATAATAATAATAATAATAATAATAAATGTCAGAGAGGATATTTCAATGTCACAAACAAATTTATCCACAATTTAAAAAGTAAACAATCAAAAGTCATATTGAATATTTCAATTTGAACTTTTCTAGAACAATTATCCAAATATCCAGAAATTATTAATACCAACATTATTTTTACATACCCTCAAATATGTCATGTTCTGTCTATTAAAAGAAATTTTAGAAGAAACATTAAAAGAAAAAGTTACTGGAATAGAAAATACCATTTATATTTTTATTCATTAAATTGATTGCAAATTTGATTGTAAACATTTAACTAAGCATTATAAATTTAACATTATAACATTTAGAATTACAAAAGATTTTAAATAAATGCTATTATTCAAAGAATAATAAAATTGAATGTTTCTTGAGCAGGAAGTCAGCATAATAGAATGATTTCTGAAGGATCATGTGATACTGAAGACTGGAGTAACGATGCTGGAAATTCAGCTTTGCCATCACAGGAACAAAATCACATTTTAAAATATATTAAAATAGAAAACAGTTATTTTAAATTGTAATAATATTTCTGTATTTTGCAGTTGTAGAAAACATAAGACTCTAGTTTTAAAAAACATAAAATTTTTATATTTTAATAATAATTTTGTTATAATAAGGTTGTTTTGTGTTTGTTGTTTTGCTCACGTAGTCTCCATGTGCTCGTTTGGTTGATTGTTGTCACCTGTGTGTTGATTGTCTCGCTCCAGCTGTTCCTCATCTCCACTCAGCTACATATACTCACCCATCTCTCTGTCTGTTGTCAGATCCTCATTCATGTTTCCACTGCTTAGTTGGTTTACCGTCTTCCGTGTTCGTGTGCTGGATTATATTCGTGTTGTCGTCTTCGTGTCAGTGTTCCGGTCTGTTCCTGGTTTCATCCATTGACCGTCTTCACCTTCACCTGCGACTTCACCATCCAGCTCTTCTCACGCCACCGTAGACCTTCGTTTCCATTGCCTACATTCTGGACTCTGATATCAATAAACTTCTTCTGATTGCCTGCAATTGCTTCCTCCTCTTTTACCAGCCGTCACAGTAGGATCTGACCATCATGGAAGCAGCAGGCGATCGCTCCCCATCTCATCTAGAGGAGTTTTTGCAGAGAGCCGTTGATCGCATGGATCGCCAAGACAAGGCGATAGATGAGATGGGTCGAGCTTTCCAAGCAATGGTGACGAAGGTGTCCGAGCTCGCTCTCCAGGCTCAACGACAACAACAACCGCCACCCGCTGCGCCTCCCACACCACCCACACCGCCGATCGTCTCCGGAGGGATTTCCCAGTCCGAACCACGCCTCCCCATCCCTGAGAAATATGCGGGGTGAGCCAAAGTTTTGTCGATCTTTTCTGTCTCATTGTTCTCTGCACTTCGCCCTGCAGCCCCGCACGTTTCACACCGAGGAAATGAAGGTGGCATTCGTCTTGTCACTACTGACGGGGAGGGCTGCCCTCTGGGGGACGGCGGTGTGGGAGAACCAAGACAGCTGCTGTGCCTCGTTCCACGCCCTTTCGGAGGAGATGAGACGGGTCTTCGACCGCTCCGTCGCCGGGAGGGAGGCGGCTAGACTTCTCACGGACCTACGTCAGGGAGACAGGTCCGTAGCCGACTATTCTATTGAGTTCCGCACCCTGGCGGCGGAGTGTAAGTGGAACGAAGAGGCGCAGTGGGATCACTTCCTGCATGGGTTGGCTGACCGCATCCAACAGGAGATCCGCGCCGTCGAGGTCCCCACTTCTCTCAATGGCCTGATCGACCTCACCATCAGAGTAGACAACCGACTCGACCAAGCCGCCAGACGGAGGGGGAGAGCAGTTCTCGCGACCAGACCGGAGGCTCAGCGTCAGCGCTCAGAGGTTGCGGTCAGCCCACCGGGAGATCTTGAACCCATGCAGGTGGGGCGAGCTCGGCTCTCCCGGGAGGAGAGGATCAGGCGGAGATCCCTGGGACTATGTTTATACTGCGGCAGCCAAGAACATCACATTCAGCGCTGTCCGGTAAAAGACCAAGCCCGATAGTAAAACGGAGGCTACTATCGGGTGGGCATCTCTGCCAGGAAGACCTCATCTACATCGACACTCCTTCCGGTGAGTCTACGGTGGTCCACCCACGCACTCGATCATGACGCTTTGTTGGATTCTGGGCAGAGGGTAGTTTCATGGACTGTAAGTTGGCTACTAAACTCAACATTCCTCTCACCTCCCTCAAACACCCCATTGCACCTTTTGCACTCAACGGACACAGACTGCCAGTCATCACACAGACCACTGTACCGGTTTCTCTCATCACATCTGGCAACCATACGGAGGAGATTTCATTTTACATCACGGACTCACCTCAATCCCCCATTGTTCTAGGTCACACCTGGCTCCAGAAACACAACCCCAGGATCAATTGGCGCCTCGGATCTGTGGTTAGCTGGAGCGAGGAGTGTCATTTGTCTTGTCTTTTGTCTGCTGGTGTTAATGTTTCTGAGTCTGTGTTTCAGGGGGAAGCAGTGGATTTGGCTAACGTGCCCGCGGAGTACCACGACCTGAAGGAGGTGTTCAGTAAGTCTCGGGCTGATTCTCTTCCTCCTCATCGTCCCTATGACTGTGCGATAGAGTTATTGCCAGGAACTTCTCCGCCTAAGGGCAAGTTATATTCTTTGTCTATTCCAGAGACGGCGGCCATGGAGAAATATATATCCAGTTTCTCTAGCAAACGGGGTTCATCCGCCCTTCTTCTTCTCCAGCGGGGGCGGGGTTCTTTTTTGTGGGAAAGAAGGACGGATCCTTGCGACCTTGCATTGACTACCGAGGGCTGAACAACATAACGGTAAAGAATACCTATCCTTTGCCGCTTATGTCTTCAGCTTTTGAGAGGTTGCAGGGAGCGTCCGTTTTCACTAAATTGGACTTACGTAATGCTTATCATTTGGTCCGCATCAGGGAGGGGGATGAGTGGAAGACTGCCTTTAACACCCCTAGAGGCCATTTTGAGTACTGCGTGATGCCTTTCGGGCTAACGAACTCGCCGGCAGTCTTCCAAGCACTCGTTAATGACGTGTTGCGAGACATGGTCGATCTGTTCATATATGTTTACCTGGATGACATATTGATTTTTTCTTCGTCTCTCCAGGAACACGTGCAACACGTACGACGAGTGCTTCTGCGGTTGCTAGAGAATGGATTGTTTGTCAAGGCGGAGAAATGCGTTTTTCATGCACAGTCTGTTTCTTTTCTAGGACACATCATTTCGACTGAGGGTGTTCGCATGGATCCTGAGAAGGTTAGCTGGCTGTGGTAAATTGGCCATCCCCAGAGTCTCGCAAGGCCCTGCCGAGATTTCTGGGGTTCGCCAATTTTTACCGGCGTTTCATTCGCAATTTCAGCCAACTAGCCGCTCCTCTGACCGCCTTGACCTCCCCTAGTTTGACGTTCAGGTGGTCAAACGCAGCCGAGGCTGCGTTTGCCAAACTGAAAAGCTGCTTTGTTTCAGCTCCCATTCTCGTCACCCCGGATCGCTCACGTCAATTCATAGTGGAGGTCGACGCGTCAGAGGTGGGGGTAGGAGCAGTGTTGTCCCAACGCGCATCCTCAGACGGAAAGGTGCATCCGTGCGCGTATTATTCTCACCGTTTATCTCCTGCAGAGGTTAATTATGACATTGGCAATCGAGAGTTGTTGGCAGTCAAACTTGCACTGGAAGAATGGCGTCACTGGCTTGAAGGGTCGGGTGTACCTTTCATTGTATGGACGGACCATAAGAATCTCGAATACATTAGAACCGCCAAAAGACTTAACTCCAGGCAGGCTCGGTGGGCATTGTTTTTTCGGTCATTTCGATTTTACACTTTCTTACCGGCCGGGTTCCAAAAACATCAAACCCGATGCTTTATCCCGTCTTTTTGAGCGTTCCGATCGTACTGCTACTCCCGAGCCCATTTTACCGGGGACCATCATTATCTCCGCGCTCAGATGGGAGGTCGAATCGAAGGTGTTGACTGCCTTAGAAGGGGTAACGCCCCCGGCTCGTTGCCCCCAACCGAACCGATTGTTTGTGCCGGAGGGGTTACGGTCAGACGTTCTCCAGTGGGGTCATTGTTCCAGTGTTGCTTGTCACCCAGGGGTTAGTAGAACTAGGTTTCTAATCAAGCAACGATTTTGGTGGCCTGGTATGGCTCGTGACGTCCACGACTTCGTCTTGGCTTGTTCAGTTTTGCGCTATTGGTAAGACTTCCAATCGACCTCCAGATGGGTTACTCTTACCGCTGTCTGTCCCTTCGAGACCCTGGTCCCACATTTCGCTAGATTTCATTACCGCCATCCCGCCCTCTAAGGGCAATACGGTGATTTTAACCGTAGTGGACCGGTTCTCGAAGGCGACTCATTTTATTCCCTTGCCCAAATTACCATCAGCCAAGGAAACAGCGGTAGCTGTCATTGACCACGTCTTCCGTATACATGGCCTTCCGACAGACGTGGTTTCTGACAGGGGTCCCCAATTTGTGTCCAAATTTTGGCGAGAATTTTGTAAGTTGTTAGGAGCGACTGTTAGTCTTTCTTCCGGGTTCCATCCCCAGAGCAATGGTCAAAGCGAGCGAGCCAATCAGGATGTCGAAAGGGTTTTGCGATGTTTGGCTTCCAATAATCCTTCGTCCTGGTGTCAGCAACTCTCAATTGTGGAGTACGCACACAATTCTTTACCAGTGTCATCTACGGGCATGTCTCCATTTAAGTGTAGTTTAGGGTACCAACCACCTAATTTTGTCAGTACGGAATCCGAGGTTTCGGTCCCCTCCGCACACGCACTAGTCCAGAGGTGTCACCGCACCTGGACCAGAGCTCGCAGAGCTCTGCTCCAGGCTAGGTCGCGCACCAAGGCTAAGGCCGATCGCCACCGGTCGAAGCCTCCCCGTTACGTCGTCGGTCAAAGAGTGTGGCTTTCAACCCAGAATATTCAGATGCGTTCCGTTTCGAATAAGCTTGCTCCCAAATTTATTGGCCCGTTTTCTGTTACCAAAATCATTAATCCGGTAACAGTGCGTCTTAGCCTTCCTCCGGCGTACAGGAGGGTTCATCCCGTGTTCCATGTGTCCAAAATTAAACCGGTGATTTTTTTCCCGTCTTAACCCGCCTGCCCCGGTTCCCCCCCCGCCTCGTATCGTTAATGGGGAAACCACATATTTGGTTAATCGTATTCTGGACTCTAGACGGAGGGGACGCGGATTTCAGTACTTGGTGGATTGGGAAGGTTACGGTCCGGAGGAGAGAAGGTGGGTTCCTGCTCGGGACATACTGGATCACCGCCTTATTGATGATTACAATCTACAGGTAAAGCAGGCTGGGAACGTCAGGTGACGTCCTAGGGGAGGGGGTACTGTCACGGTAGGAAATCCATTGTTTCCTCCGTGTCATGTTTTGTGTTTGTTGTTGTACTCACGTAGTCTCCATGTGCTCGTTTGGTTGATTGTTGTCACCTGTGTGTTGATTGTCTCGCTCCAGCTGTTCCTCATCTCCACTCAGCTACATATACTCACCCATCTCTCTGTCTGTTGTCAGATCCTCATTCATGTTTCCACTGCTTAGTTGGTTTACCGTCTTCCGTGTTCGTGTGCTGGATTATATTCGTGTTGTCGTCTTCGTGTCAGTGTTCCGGTCTGTTCCTGGTTTCATCCATTGACCGTCTTCACCTTCACCTGCGACTTCACCATCCAGCTCTTCTCACGCCACCGTAGACCTTCGTTTCCATTGCCTACATTCTGGACTCTGATATCAATAACTTCTTCTGATTGCCTGCAATTGCTTCCTCCTCTTTTACCAGCCGTCACATAAAAAACTTACTGACCCCAAACATTTGAACGGTAGTGTATTCGAGAATGATCAACATGAAATAGCATTTGCAACCCATGTCACTTCCAATTTTCACCATCCTATCAACTTCAAAAGCAAGTTTTTCCCTACTTTTGTTTTTCTCACTGAATATGGGAGTATTCCAATAGCAAAGTTTCTAGTGTTCTTGCGTTAACATTATCCAGTAGGTTATGTCAGCTGAACAGGGGCAGAGCAAAATATTACTTTGATAAAGATCACAAAAAACAATATTTTTGTTCATTTAGAATGCACCCTGTTGAATTATGCACCAGGAACATGTATCAAGAAAGCAAAAAAAAAAAAAAAACTTCAGTTTTGATTTCATGCTGACGTTAAAACTTCCGAGCAGAAAGAGCAACCTTTGAGCAATAAAAGTCTCCTCTTGGGTGGACTTCATGCCATTTGTCTATATAAAAGGACATATTTCGCCCGGAGGTGAGGGATCCCAATTTGAGATGGTGTCAGAAGGATCACACTTTAGCTGTGTTTAATGATCTGACAGAGAACAGGCAGTCTGGGATGTATGCACACGGGACAGAGAAATCATTTCAAGTGTCAAACGAAGACCGTAAGGAAGGAAGATAGAATGTAAAGAGACAATAGCTTTGCCCAAAGCCAAACATGACTAATTACTCTCTTCAATCCTACGTGTACAACTCTCTCCCACATACACATATGATGTTGACTTAATATAAATAATTCAGTTCTTTATTACTTTTCACATGGCTCAAACAGTCACACACAAAAATACATTAATAATTCAGTTTTTGAGAAGATCCACACCCAGCACTCATTATCAAAAAGAAATAACACAGCCAGACTTAATAAACACCAACACAATAACTGGAGGACAAAGGCAGTATAGCTTAGATGTCACCGCTGGCACTGTAATAATCTCAATAAGATTAAACGGGTCAAGAACTGAGTATGATTCATTAACCGGGGTCATATTTCACCAAAAAAGAAAGATATTTTGTCTGGGAAAATGCCATCTATCAAGATTTTCTATGATATTTTGTGGAAAAAAAGAATAACATACCACCATTGATATTGCCGTAATACAACAAAAAGTCATTCTTATTATTGTCATTTGCAAAAATTATTAAATATTGGTATTTCGCACTACAACAAAATATGATATTTTATATATATATATATATATATATATCATATATATATATATATATATATATATATATATATATATATACTGAATATACTAATCTTTTTTATTATGTATAGATATATTTAACTTTTGCTTTTGATTGTGCATTATACATGTATGTACTGTATACATATAAACATATTTACACGTTTTTCCTTTTGGAGGGGGAGCCTTCTTTTTAATTTAGGGTGAAATAATTGTTTTTAAGAGATGCATCCACATATCAGCTCCCGTTTCAGCCTGTTACTTTTTCTTACAACATCATGCTCCTTCTACTAGTAAAAGGGTGGAATTAAACTTCAAACAAATCATTATAAAACAGCTGAACACTGAATGATTCTATGAGATAATTCTCTGATCTAGCTATCCATCTCCCTCTCACAAACCTCTCCTATTGCACAGGGATAACAATGATCTATTCTCAAACAAACGGCTCACATCTATTATTAATAGGAATATGAAGGGGGGTGAATTATTCACTATGATTTTCTGTAGATAACAATTAGGTGAAAAATTACAACTTCCACTGCATAACAAAACGCATATTTACTGGAGTGCCATGCCTAGAAGCAATAATTTCCGCAGTAATTCTGCTTGGTCTCAGTATGATATTCAGCATTGTCTCCTCTGAGATCTGTTAACAGGAAAATATGGACAGAACTGTGAAAATCGGAACAGCCCCCACTACAGATTTGGGAAATGTAAGTCAATTAGGCGGTAAACATTTCACTATCTACTTAGCTGGACCGAACAGACAAATATGTACAGTCTAGAGAAGATAATTAAGCAACCAAAAAAACGTCATCCCACAGATGGAAGAAATGCCTTTTAATTAGGCAGTAAACATTTCAGTAGCTGGGAAAAGTTGAACTGTGGGCGCGAGTGGCAAACAATAACATATGATGGGGCGTCTGGTCTCAGTAATGCATCCGAAATAATTTGAAGTCATGGGAATTATGGGATGTACAGAAGGTGGAGAGGACCCTTCCTGAGCCCAGCATGCGACAGGACCCTGCGGCTCAGTACGGCCACTTAAGAGTGCGACCTGCTGAGCACCAACATGTCCCAGGATGAGTGTAGCCGGCTGGAGGCTGGTTATCTCAGATATGGTGCTGATCAAGGGGAGGAGAGGGCTGTTTAATAATGCATGTCAAAGCAGACAGGATCAAACACAGGGCTGAGACCGGACATGTCTCAGACAACCAAGCCTCGGGATCGATCAACTTACCCCCCTGCACGCACACATACAAATACAGTCACAGCTGAAAATGATGATGGTTGTAACCTGGCTTTGATCCCTGTCTTAGGATTTCAAATATGTGACACCACTAGTGAAAATGATTCATTTTTGCAATTTTCTAATTTAAAACAATGTTGTTGTTTTTTTGCATTATATTATGTTTTATCTATAGTGAAAAATTATTTGTGAAAAAAAATGTTGTTAGTGTTATTATTATTGTTATTGTAATTTTAAATTATTCTAAATGAAAATTAACACAGTATTTCAAAGCTGAGTATATTATTATTTGTTAATAATAATAATAATAATAATAATAATAATAATAATGTATTATTATTATTATTATTATTATTATTATTATTATGGCATTTTAAATAGTTCTAAATGAAAATTAATAGTGTATGTTTAATAATAATATTAATATAAATTCTGAATAATTAAAAATGATAATAATAATAATAAGAAGAAGAATATTAATCATATGAATGTATTATTATTGTTGTAATTTTGTAGTGTTTTTTTAATAATAATATTAATATACATTCAAAATAATTTGCATTAATATAACAAATAATAAGAATAATAAGAATAATACATTTTGTATTAGATTAATCAACATTGTATTACTTTTGATATAGAATAATTTAAAATTAAATAATAATCATAAATCTTTTTAAATTATTATAAATTCAAAAATAATACAACGTCTTACTAATAATAATTTGTTGTTGTTGTTATTATTGTTATGAAAAAGACAAATGCACAGATATTAACTACAGCTATGATTTCCACCTCTCCACACACCAGGAAAAGCCAAAGCTCGCTCCTGGTAAACAGTCACATACCTAACAAATACACTCAACACAACACAACACAACACATGTGAGAGGCTGCGGCTTATTTACGAGCTGCACAACTAGCTCTAGTGGCTGTTGACCTGTGTTGATTAAAAACACACCATAATGAGGAAAAGAGCCATAGACCACATGTGACACACAAACATCCGTTCCCAAGCTTGAAACCAAGCCGCGCAGTGTTTCATCTGCATTATCAAAGCAGATCACAGAAGTTGAAGCTGAGAAGGCTGAGGGTTTGTGTGTGTTTTCAGAATGGTGCAGGGGCTGAGAAAAACTGAAAGACAGATGCTAAAGTAGTCCTTTATTTAGTCAGCTGACGGGAGGAAGCTATGCCTGCGATTAAAATTTTCAATCACAAAAACAAACGGGAAAGGAATGTGTGAAAAAAATTGATTTGCATTTAAAAGAAATAGCAGTGGCTGGGAAGAAGAGAATGAATGGTGTTAAAGTTTTAGCCAAGATTAGATTCTAAGCTTTAGTTCTGTTAACGAAAAGCCTAATCAGAGCTCAAAATCTTGTCAGCTGTGCATGAGAATCAGCACAGAGCCTAACACCATCTTCGTAGTGTAAGGGCGAGTAGAAGGTTAAATAGATGCAAAAGAAAAAAATTGCATCTATGCAAATGAATGCAAAAGACTTATCACAATTCAGTACGCAAAATATAATAAAGTCATCACTGTCAGTTACATTTCCAATGCAAAACATTCTACAGTCAAGGGGAGAAAAAAAAAAAAAAACAAGATTTCTTATCTCCGAACCCTCTTTTAGTGTAAACCTATGGTATGGTTATTATAGTTAACTAATAAAACTAATAAAACTAATAAAAAGTATTTTCTTGTTAAATTAAATCAATCTGAAATAAAATAAAAATATTAGATTAAAAAACTAAATTAAAGAGGTCATATGATGTTGCTAAGAAAACAACATTATTTTGTATATTTGGTGTAATGCAATGTGTTTATACATGAAAACACATTCTTTTCCAAATTGCCGTACATTATTGTTGCTCCTCTATGCCCCGCCTTTCTGAAACGCGTCGATTTTTACAAAGCTCATAATTTTTCTGAAAAGCACAGTGTGCGCTGATTGGCCAGCTATCTAGTGCTTTGTGATTGGCTGAATACTTCAAGCGTATGATGGAAACGTTACGCCACTTACCAGGTTCAGGAAACTTTCCTCCATAAAATATTCAATCGAATATTTGGGTTATACTGTTCTGGAACAGTTTTGTAAATAAATCTTAACCACTGATTTCTAGTTGTGTCCTCGTTTGGAAGGCCAAACAAATGAGTTTGGCTTTCGTAGAGAAACACACAGCATCTCCACGATATGGCGGCCGCGGCAACAATACTACAGCGAGAATCAAAGTTACAGTTGTGTAGATATGTGGGGGCATTTGAACGAGGCGTTTTAGAAGGCTGTGGATGAGCGTTCACTTTTATAAGGAATATCTCTTTGGGTTTGAGTCTTTAATCTTTGCAACTTTACGGATCTTCTGTATGCATAAACAGCAAAGGAAAACATGAAATCGCATCATATGACCCCTTTAAACTAAACTAAATCAAATTAGAAGTTGTTTTGAGCTAATATAGGTTTAAGCTGAATCACTAAAATTACAAACTGGCAATAAGTAACTAAAACTGAACTAAAAAAAAATAATTGATTATACCTAAGTAGTATTTTTTAAAGCACATAAAATTAATAAATGACATTCAAATTAAAACTGAAAAATAAAAAGCTAATTCAGAATATTAATAAAAGTATAATCCAAATAATAGTAAAATAACACTGTTCTATAAGGTTTTTTTTTTCATTTCCGAAACACGAACAACACAGGGTGAGTTACATGCCAAAGTTTAATACTCACCCTTTGCCTTAATGACACCACAAAAAAGAAGTAAAAATATAAATAAAAGCAATCAATACTGTTTACACCAACAGCCCTCATACGCAGCTTAATACAGTAGCAAAACATCTCCTCATTAGTGTCTTAGTAAATGACTTCCTTATGGCATTTCCAAGAAAAAGAATCAATATCCAGTCTTGCAAAACTTCAAATGAAACCATCACTCCATCCGCCTGCTCTAATCTTCCTGTCCGTATACACAAGGCAATAGTGTGACAAATTGTAAGGTAAAAAAAGATTAAATCTATCCTAGTGAAACATTTAAGTCAATGTTCTGGGGAGGCCGAGAGCCGGGGGATGAAAAACAAGAGCACAAGTGTCTTATTGAGACAGATGTGAGTAAAAGAGTGAGGAAATTCCCAAAGGCCTGTCTGTCTGTCACTAAAAGACGAGAGAACACCTGAGTAATGGGCTGAGAAGGACCAGTCCAGACATCCCTCTCCCTCTCCAGCCTCTCTGCAAAGACAACAACATTATTCACACAAACTAATACAATCATCGCCCGACAGCCTTGACCACTACTGAGACTTCCTCTGCATGCTAATGGACCAAAGGATAGACAAACCCCACACACATAAACACAGCAGCCATGCCAAACCCCCTCCAGGTCTGCAGACTGGCATCAGTGAACCAGGGAAAGCCCGACAACATCTGCAGCCGGCGCAGACACCCAGAATCTTTCAAAGGCTGATAACAATTATAACCTGCTGGCATGCATCTTTCTGTGGCTGCGGCGTCCAAAGGATATGCCAGCTGGCGTGTGCACAGACACACATGATGCTTAGATCTGATGCAGGTCAGTACGAACACACATGAGGGTAGATGCAATTTTATTTTGAAACTCAACAAGCTTCCTAAAATTACACCTGCGACCACTGGCTCTTGATTGCATCATGGTTTACAAATTACAGCAAACTATCTGTTTGAATATATATAAAAAATTCAGTATTTTACATATGGGTATATAATATATATATATATATATATATATATATATATATATATATATATATATATATATATATAAACAATTCAGCAACAAAACAAACTTTATTACGGCTTTAAAAAAAAAAAAATTTCATACATTAGAATATGTGTTGTTTAATTTTATTTTTTCTGAGCATAAAATAATGATCATTCATTTTTACCATTAAAAAAAAAATTAAAAAAAATAAAATGTCAATGCAGTTATAGTTCACATAACAAAATACAGAAAAAAATTATATTTATATTTAGAACATATTTTCAATCATTCGCAATAATAATTTATTGTGATCACTTTTTATTTTATTTATTTCAATAAGTATTTTAAGTAAATATTATGCTGAATCTGAAACATTAAAGAAGACTCTTCACTTGCATTCAATATGCTTTGTATTGATATAAAATCACTTTTATATATGTAATTTCATATGGACACCAAAATGGGACATCTCATCTTTTACCCATAAATACACAAACTATTAATCCTATTCAATCATAAATTATTATTACATTTTATATATGTGTATGTGTGTTTGAGAGAGATGAATATTTTATATTCTGTTGTGTATTATGAATCATAGTATGCATTATATGATACACTTTTTAAATGTTCTATATGTTAACACATTTACATGTGTTCTGTATATCATTTGGTGCTTATGCAACAATAAATAAATAAAGCAGGATGGTTTTACCTCTAGAGCTGTGGCTCGCTTCTTCAAAAAATTTTCTATATTCCGTGCCGCTGTTTCCACAAGCTGTGCCGCATTATTTGTTTTCACAGTGAAATAATTCTGATTATCCATAAAGATCTGCCATAACGGAGAGAAAAAGATACTCATTAGGGGCTCTGGTAATGAAGTAACGAGATGATGGTTCACCGGTAATGACTGTTTTGATAATTAAGCAGGCATTACTCTCACTCATGATTTGTTGGGGTGAATAGACATTAAAATACACATACATCAAGATGTATAGGAGAGTGTGTGGTAAAGTGTGAAGGCTATTGGACATCTGACCTGTCTTAGATTATTCCCAGCGCTGGCTGTGTCTGCTAGAGAAACCAGCTCCTGCTGCAGCTGATCTACCCATTCTTTTATCCTGCAAACACAAACATTCATATTAAATATACAGTTGCAATCTAAGTGTATACCTAGAGGAGTCAGAAAATGTGATGGGAAAATAATACAAGTCTTTATGAAGTAACTAAACCACAGTACTGAAGAGAGCTACATACGTGAGTCACATTGAAAGCAATTTGCAGTATGGAAAAGTTACAGCAAATGTGATCTCATGACAGGTGCTTTTCAAATGTACGTTTTAAAAATAGCACGAAGCAGTTACAAACAACTAAATAGTCAGTTAGCACACTGCAAACAAGTAGCCTACTCAAGATGAATAACCTGGTGAATGTACAAAAAACCTGTCCTTCAGAGCAAACACAAAACGCTTAAAAATGAGTTTCCATCAGAAATGGCTTTAGGGATCACTTGTTGTGGTTTTATAAGTGTTATGCTTACTGTGAAGATTGTGTGACCTTACCTGATTGTTTAAACTACACAAATCGCTCATTTATTTGATCAAGATTCCAAGACGTGATACTAAAATTGATCAAGCAAGTCAAAGCAGAGAAATGCTCAATAAACTTGGACATATCAAACATAGCAGATGGAGGACAGGAAAACACGAGGAAAATATGAAAATGGAAACAATCAGAAAACATATGCAAAATGAGAACATTTTGCAAGAACTTCAAAATAAAAGCAAAAAGGGTACAAAAAAATGCATACTGCAAAACCTGCATTCCCTTAAATCTGTAAGTACTTATATTTATATTTCAACCTACAATTCCTCTTGACAACTGTTAGTCTTGTAAACTGTAAATGGTTGTGTATCTGCTCTACATAAAACTTTTGGGCAGTTACTGGTTCCAGTGACTGCTCCGCATGGTTATATAACATCCAGTTAACATGAATAATTAATACTACTGTACAAACACATTTGAATGGAAACTCTCTTTCTTTATTATGTTCCATGATGTGCCTATATACACTGCAAGATAGAGAGTGAATTCATGGACATCAGGATGAAGTCACATGTCTTTCATGGCCTCTGTGATCACAGATCTAAAATTACCCAAACCATGATGAGAAATTCAGGAGGTGTTTGTGAAGTGTGAAGTCCATCAGAGAACTACAAGTATCATCTCTTGAAGAAATGTATTTATGAATTACAATCCTATTTGAAACACTAAATTGTTTTTATTTAATATTCATTTTATATTTTAACGTAATATAAAATATTCAAAAGTATGTGGTGAGCAAGATTTATGTATTTATTTGTTTAATTTAATTAAATTTTATTTGTATTTTTGAGGACATTTTAAAAGTTAATTATATATATATATATATATATATATATATATATATATATATATATATATATATATATATATATATATATATATTTAAATAGAATACAGTTATTTTAAATTGTAATAATATTTCAAGTGCATTACTGTTTTTTCTGTATTTTTGACAGAATAACTGCAGCCTTAGTCAGCCTTTTTCAGAAAAACATTATGCAGTGTATATTAAATCATTTTTTATCTTTACTTATTAAACATTCTCAGTCACTCTCACTCACTTATGCTGCAAAGAAATATTCTGTAAAGCATTCTGCCCTCTCGTGTATTATTTTTGTGAGGGAACAAAAGACTGCTGTCTGCATAAAAGAAGCTGACTAGCAAATGTTCAGTGGTTTTGTGGTACCAGAGGAGGCCAAGGTCTTACTCTCTTTCCCAGAAGAACAAAAGCACACATATCCACAGCAGCCATCCAAGTTTAATTCGTGAACCCAAACCGTCAGTACTAGTATAATAGAACCCTCCGGTGCTCTCTGTATCGGGGTCAGAACCGAATTTGAAAAGGGAAGTGAAAAAAGATAGATAGGCTGCAAAGAATTCTGAATTTAATATAGGCTCCTCCATTCCTCTCCTCTAGCGCTTATTCTATTGTTCTGTCATGGACCTTTTTCCTCAGGGGATGGAAAAACAGAAGCACAGATGTAGGCTGCAATGAGACAATCTGCTGGATGAGGTGCTTTCTAAGGAGCAGCGGCTATGGACAGATATGGTTACAGCAGCACTTTTTTAAACTAAGTCTGCCAAGTCAAAATATCCTGTTTGCAAGAAGTTGCCTCCAGCAATGTAAAGTCCCACACTCTTTAAAACACCCTGTAAATAAGCCATTACCAGTCAGACCTCCTTCACTCACAGCTTTGGCTGGCTCACAGGATGTTGCACACTACCTAGTAAACTTACAACCACATGTTGCCAGTTTTTATAGCAGAAGAAATGCAAATTTCTCACAAGCGCCATGCTTCACTAATTCACCCAAGTCTAAATGTCTAACATAGGGAATATTTCACACAAAAATGTAATTTTGCTGAAAATGTACTCACCCTAAGGCCAGCCAAGATGTAGATAAGTTTGCATGTTCATCGGAAACGTTTAGGATAAATTTAGCATTGCATTATTTGCTCACCAATGGATCCTCTGCAGTGAATGGGTGCCGTCATGGGAGTATGAGAGTCCAAACAGCTGATAAAAACATCGCAATAATCCACAAGTAATCTACACGACTATCTCCATCAGCTAATGTACAAGTAATCTCCATCAGCTAATGTCTTCTGAAGCTGTAAAAAGCAAATCCATCATTACAGAGCTTTAACTTTAAACTGTCACTTCTGGTCAAAATATATCCATAATCTATAATAACACTTTCTTGAAGTGAGAAAGTCCATCCCTATGTTGTCCTTTCACTTCAAAATCCACAACATATTTCTTTAGAACTGTTTTGGACTGTTTTCACTTGTAAAGTGTGCTTGATCTGTGCTTATTTCTCTCCCGATTCAGACTAGATGTCATTGGAGTTTTCATTGGAGAAAGCAATATTATGGTAAGAGAACTCTAATTTTATCAGTATGCATGTTAAAAACATCTTAATGATGGATTTGTCTTTTACAAACAAACAACTTTCTGCTTTACAAGATGTTAATTGATGGTCTGGAGGGGTCTGGATTACTTGTGGATTACTGTGATGTTTTTATCAGCTGTTTGGACTCTCATTCTGACGGCACCCATTCACTGCAGATGATCCATTGTTGAGCAAGTGATGTAATGCTACATTTATCCAAATCTGTTTCAACAAGGAAACAAACTTAGCTATATTTTGGATGGAGTAAATTTTTATTTTTGAGTAACTATTCCTTTAACTT
Source organism: Cyprinus carpio (assembly GCF_018340385.1). Classification (NCBI taxonomy): domain Eukaryota; kingdom Metazoa; phylum Chordata; class Actinopteri; order Cypriniformes; family Cyprinidae; genus Cyprinus; species Cyprinus carpio. Next base: position 24,289,506 of record NC_056589.1, read on the forward strand.
GAAACCTGATGTAAAATGCATAATAGAAGTATCTATACTAAGAGAAGTATCTATACTAAAGCTAAATGCTTTAGGTATTTTTAAGCTTAATTATAATTTCAGTTCAATTATATTAGAGTACTTGCATGTTTCTTGCTATGCATAAAATTGGTTGTTTGTCTCTTTAAAGGTATAGCCATGATGTTGCAGTTATTCGTGAGAACACACAGTGGTGCATTTTAAGGCATTAATGCAATAAGAATACTTTTATAATGTATTACACATAACGGCCTCAAGTAAAGTGTTATCTAATTGTTCATGTATCTTTCAAGGAACATCTAACAGCATTATCTTGAATTAAACGATATATCGATCTAGAACAGTAGGTTAGATAAAATGTCTAGTCAAAGGAAACAGCCACAGTTCTTTATATGAATTCTGCTGAAAAGGTAATTTGTCTGTGATCATAATGAGTTTATTTTAGCGAATGTGTGCTTGCATTCACTTCCATTTCTAAGGTCCATTCAGAGATTTCCCTGCGCTCCTCTATAATAAGCTATTTAATCCCTTTACAGGCTGAGGATTAGCGCTCATCTGACAGGGGAACAGAACTGTGACTCTAAGCTTTTTTATTTTTAAAGAACTTATGTCTAAACTTACACTATACAGTTGCTGCTAGGAACAATGAAAGATTCTAGACCAGTGAACCACGCACCTATTTTTTAAGAGGGCACCAGTACCAGTCAGACTTGGGTCAGTTAGGGCACATAAAACAAAGCTCTAATGCCGCTAAACTTGAACGCTTTGACATATCCTGTTATCCTTCTTATTTAGTTCTCAGGGAATATATTAACTAAAAATATATATCTTAAATGTAACATATTCAAAAGTTTCAGGTCAATAAGAAATTTTGAAAGAAGTATCTTATGCTCACTTAAGGCTGCAATTATTTGATCAAAAATACAACAAAACAGCAATATTGTGAAATATTATGACTATTTAAAATTTAAAAAGCTGTTTTCTATTTAATATATTTTAAAATGTAATTTATTCCTGTGATGAATACTCAAATATTCAAAGTCACAGACTTCAGAAATTATTCTAATATGCCGATTTTGACCTGCTTGTCTGCAAAGCTTCTATTATAAATACTACTAAAAATAAAAACAAATAAAATAAAAACATTTCACAACTAATGAAATGAGGCTGAGTAAATAATAGAATGTTCCTTTTTGGACAAACTATTCCTTAAGATGCCGTATGTCTTTTATAACATATGCATTTGTGTGCTTCTAAATATACTGCTTATTACAGCATAACATATATTTTGTCCTCTCCACAGGAGAGTGGCGTCCCTGTGTCAGTAAGTGGACCAGTGTGGGGCCGAGGGACAGGTGTCTCTGGCTGTCAGGAGGACACAGTAACAGTGATCACCTGCGTCATCTCTCTGTGGGAATTCTCCCTCAGTTCCCTCTCGAAAAAGCCTGTTTCTGCACTAATACTAGCAATTGAAAGAATCCAGAGGAGCAGTGTGGCTTATGTCACTCCAAACTGAGTGGATTAGTTATTGAGTACTCTCACTTCCTTTACAAGTCTGAAGCACAGATGGGAAGGGAAGCCAAAAGTGTTTTATTTGTTTGTTTGTTTTTTCTTTTGTCTTGATGTACCTTTTTTCCCTCTCATACAGTAATGGACTGCTGTACATTCAAGAACAGACAGAAAAAAATAATTGTAGCATGCAAAAATGCACTGAGCTGTAAACAATGAAAAAGTATTAATCTAAAAGTATTAAAGAATTAATCCAAAAACACAAAACGTTTTTGTAAATATATGCATATACAAATAGATTTCACCCTCAGGCCATCCAAGATGTACATGAGTTGGTTTCTTCAGAACAGATTTGGGGAAATTTAGTTTTACATCACTTGCTCACCTCTGCAGTGAATGGGTGCCATCAGAATGAGTCTAAACAGCTGATGAAAACATCACAATCATCAACAAGTAATCCACACCACTCCAGTCCATCAATTAACATCTTGTGAAGTAAAAAGGCACGTTTGTAGTAAACAAATCCATCATTAGGATGTTTTAACTGTTGTCCTCTCACATCAAAATCCACTGACATATTTGTTTAGTGCTGTTTTGGACTATTTTTACTTGTAAGCGGTGCTTGATTTCTGCAAACTTCTCTCCTGATTCAGACAAGATGACTATTTACTGGAGAAAGCAATATTATGGATAGAGGACTCACATTTTAGCCAGAAACAATAATTGCTTTTGACTTCACAAGATGTTAATTGATGGACTGGAGTCATGTGGATTACTTCTGGATTGTTGTGATGTTTTTATCAGCTGTTTGGATTCTCATTCTGACGGCACCCATTCACTGCAGAGGATCCGTGGGTGAGCAAGTGATGTAATGCTACATTTCTCCAAATCTTTTCTGATGAAGAAACAAACTTATCTACATATTGGTTGGCCTGAGAGTGAGTAAAATTTAAGTGTTTTTTTTTTTTTTTTTACATTTTTTATTAGATGAACTGTTCCTTTTAGTTTTTCCCCTGTATTTTAATTCACACTGTACTATTCCGCTGTAACCTTTTCAAGACCTGAAAATAACACAAAGGCGTGTAATTCTTTTTCATTATTTTAAAGCAATGTATTATTGACGTAAATTCTCAGAAATCTACCGGAAGAGCCCATTTAACAAAACCACTTGTTATGCAGAACAATTACACCCTGGTTTTTACGGCCATTACAAATGTACCGATCTACATCAGTTCAGGCCACCCAAGAGGTTTCTTTATCCTGAATGTATGTTCTAATGCAGAACAAACAGGTGGTCAAATCAGGTCCAGCTTCTTTGCTTGTAAATCGGTATATTAGAGCATTGCATTAATGCTCTTCACACCATGCAATAAAACACAATGCAAGACCACAGTCACAACATAAAAATACACAAATTCTGTCTATTACTGCATTCAGAAATGACGGTTTATAGATTTATAAAAGCATGTAAAAATATGTGGCATGTTAAGACTGTATAGCATGGAACATACTGACAATTCTCTTGTTCTGCTGTCACAACCACCTGGTGAAACCATCACGTATAGGTTTAAGCAGCAGTGCAGACAATAACAGGAATACATCAACATACTAAGCTGAAGAATGGACCTTCTGTGTGAATTCACAAACGTTTACTGATCCACAACAGTTTTAAACTTACTTTTCTCACAAGATACATGTCTGCTAGTCAGACTATCAGGTTAACAAAAGACTTTCCAGCTCAAAACAGAAAAGTGCTTAACCATCTGTCAGGTCACAACTGTCTCTCACAAACACAATCATTTGTTTGCCATGCATGGTAACAATGCACTTCTGTTGAATATTACATTATCTGAAGCAATACTGAGCTTCAAGTAACACTGGGGCAAATATTCTGGAGATCTTTAGCAAGGTAATAACGACTCAGTTTAATATCAAGTGCTAAATGATATTTGTAAAGTGAAACATCTTAAATCATGGGAAAAGATTACATAAGGTGAAAGTGAAATGGAAACCACATGATGTAAAAGCTTTAACCTTTAGGATTAGTGCCAATACAAAGTTAAACACATTTACACAATACATTAACGAGATTAACAGATCATATCATTATTCACCAATTATCTAAAAGAGAGCGGTTAGCTGGAGAACCACTGGGAACAGATCACTGAGTCAGTGATTCGATTTCAAGAACTGGAGCAGTGAACGAATCACTCGTTTTGAGCCTGTTCTTTTCAAGCGGTTAAACCAGTTCACAGATTGTACTGATTCTTTTACGAATCATAGTTCAACTCCGACTTACTGATTCAGTCACACAGGTTCTCAAGAACACTAGAGGAAAATATCATAATCAGAAGACTTGGGATATAGCTCAGGAGTCACATGGAACACTTTTATGGTGTTTTTGGTTCTTTTGTTTAAATATTAACAGTTGTGATTATCAGCACTCATTGTATGCAAGAGACTTACGTGGAACATTTTTTTTTCCACAGGTCACACAGGCTTGGAGCAACCTGAAGGCGAGTGAATAATGGCAGAATTGCCATTTTCGAGTGGATTATTCCATGACTTGATAACTCCTCCCCCCAGTCAGTCAACATAAATCATAATATCCATTGTGAATTTGTCTGATGTATATTAAACAACATTACCTGTTAACACAACAACCAACAAAATGTATGTATTTTCTATAAGTTTACATTTGCGTTTCAGCGTTTAGACGTTATTGACCATTATTTGGGCATGCAGGCGTCGACAAATATTGTTTATAAAAATACTATTAAAAACTAAACTAAATAAAGTATACATATTGCACACGGTGGGTTAAATTTAAGTTAAACTGTTCACCAGTAAATAAACAGTTTGTGTATTGTGCATCCAGCACGATTTACACACTCACAAAAACTTACAATTACACTTACGCACATCCGAACAGATACACAGAGGCTGAATGAAAGAAAGAAAAAAAATGCATTTTAATCAACAGTTGAAACGCGGTGACGCTCTTCTGCACAGACAGCAACGTTAATGTACTTACATGAGCGGACTGGGGAACTGCGATGGGCACGAGATATGAACAGATGCGAAGAGGAACATCATCAGCACGGAGATTCTGAACGGATTCATGGTCAGATCCGTTGATCTCGAGCGCACCATCATCTTTCAATCCACACCAGTTACTTTTCTCCCGAGATATAACGTGTCGCTCTCCTGTCCTGCTGGATAATCTTATTATTTCCTGTCATCAGGTTAGAAACAGACGGGATCGGATTGGTGACGAGTGTCCTGTTGGATGGCTCTATACGCACCGCTTCATTTTACAAAAGCGCGTGTGTGGCTCTTCTGTGTGATCCTGCGCGCGCTCTGATCAAACTACTGACCCCATACAGAGGGGAGGGAGAGATCAATAGCCCCGACTCAGCGTCATTCAGCCCCCACCCCTCTCTCTTGCCCTCTTATTGCAATATCCTGCTATCTTTCATCGGATCTTCATGCAATGCAACCCTCTCCAGTCCCTCTCCTCCTCCTCCTCCTCCTCACTCTCTTATGCTTCCTCAACACATAAGTAACACCCTCCTGAAATCAATTAAGAATGCGCACAAACGTGCCGTGATACCCCCTGAAAGCCAAAAAAGGTTTTTGCATTTACATTTTTACGCGAGAAAGTGTTTGGCACATAAAAATAAACTGCATATATTTGTTCAAAATATTTATATTCTATAGTTATTTTACATAATACTTGTGGTTACACAACGTAGGCTAGATAAATACTTATATTAATTTATGTACCCGCCAGCTGCATGCAAACAAAAATAAAAACGATTAGCCAATTATTTGGTAGAATATTTATTTTAATACAAATTATATAAATATTTATAAAATCTGTGCTACTACTACAACTACAAATAACTAATATTAATATAATTATTATAACTATAATTGTATTATTATATTTATTATAATTATTATGAAAATTAAAACAACGCCTTCTATATTCTAGATGAAAAATGTTATATTTATTATATTTATACATATTTTAATATAAATGTAAATTATACACATTTTATATAATACAAATTATCATCATCATTATTATAAAAATTAAAACGCCATCTTTATTATATATGTAAAATATTTCTTATATTTATACATATATTAATATAAAATGATTTGTTATATTGTAATAACAACATCAATTATTATTATTGTTATTATAAAATTATAAAACTAAAAACCAACGTAATTGCAAATGCAGTGAGCTATTTAAGCAATTATTGCCTTAAACACACTGCATTATTATGCATTATTTGCATCTGATCAATATCGAAGGCGCTCAGTAGCTTGTTTTCCACATACATTCGTGCATTATTCATTTAGGGCGTCACTGAATGATGCATCTCCTTCATAAACACATGCGTCCACTATCTTGCATGCACAACATCCTCTTTTTTAATATGTAATGCAATGCTATATATCGCAGCCGAATTATATAGCTATAATGCTCGTTTAAATGAGATACTCTCTTTTTTTTTCTCTCCCAAATGAAATAAAGTTAATAAGCCAGCGAGCAGGGATAGGAGGCAGGTCGGGGCAGTAAGCGGCGAGTTACCCAGGGATTTCGGCTTTCACCCGTTGCCTAGCAACCGCGCTCTCCGCGGCAACGATGAGTGTCAAGGCGAGGCGCGTGCAACAGGGCGCAAGACTGCGAGAAAGCGCGAGCTCTATAATAGGAGAGGCCTTGTGCTTTTGTTGCCTGGTCTGTATGCAGGTCCATTAGCACCCATCGAACCGCGGATCCAATAGGGCCTAGAGGAGGTTTTGTACTGATGTACCACAGCAGAGAAGAGATACAGTGTGACCCTGCGGTAGCTTCAAGTAGAGAGAGTAGCCAACTACATAACAAACCAGGATAAAAGCAGTGGGCCTGCACTTGGCTATATGAAAAGATGCCATCCCATTATCAAAAACAAACTTTCTCATTAAAATTCCCAATAGGTCTTAAACAGACAGCACTGTTGTGACCTCTTTCCTCTTATGCACGGCCTAGTCTATGATTAAAGGATGCTGGGAACCAGAGTGCATGTGCACTTTGCTTGCAACCAGTTTAATGTGTTCACCCAACTCTCTTCAGACAGGTCTGTGTTTATGGGGTCGGGCCTGCACACAATAGGCTCTGGCAGTGAAGTGTATTAGACATCGATGTGCATTAAAAGCATTTCCGAAGATCTTCCAGGTGCATTTGTGGATGAAACTTTTTATGCCGGCTGAGTGTTGGTGTGTTTGTGAGTGCGCCTGTGGCTTGACTGTGGGCTGTTCAGTAAAAGCTAATTACCAAGCTTGTTGTTGACAGAAGATTCTATACAGTGGGTAGAGAAAAGAATCACCCCCTTTAAAATAATCACATTTTGTTGCTTTGCAAATAAAGACAGACATAGTTTTTGTTTTATCCATCTGTATTTAGTGCAACTTATAACATCCAAGTGAAATATATAACACCAACATGTCAGGCAAAAAAACAAAAACAAAAAAACAAATTAAAAACAGAATCACCGAGTTGGAAAAAGGATCAGCCCCTTGTGTCAGTATTTTGTTAAACCACCTTTTGCTTCATTTACAGCCTTTAGTCTGTTGGGATATGTCTCAACTAACTTTGCAATACTTGCCCTCTCTTCTTTGCAGAACTGCTCAAGTTCAGTTAAATTTGATGGTGACTATTTGTGGACTGCACTTTTCAAGTCATTCTACAGATTTTCAATGGTGTTTAAGTCTGGGCTCTGCTTATGCCATACAAGGCATGCTTTTTCTCCATCAACCACTCTTTGGTCAGTTTTGCTGTGTGCTTTGGGTCGTTGTCATGTTGGAAGGCAAACATTCTTCAGAATGACAACTTTCTGGCAGAGGGCAGCATATTTTCATCGATAATTTGATGGTATTTTGCCAGTGAGTGTGATTTCACTAAGTACAACATTCCTGGATCAACATCCCAATCAACCAATCAGAATTGAGATATAACTTTCAGGAAATATCTGTTTTAGACAATGAGGGTAAGGTGCTTCAAAACCCTTGTTAATCAGCTATAATTTCCCACTGATTTTAGGAATAAATTTTGGGTAGGGTTAGGGGTAGGGATTGGGTTAGGTCTATATTTTTGGACAATAATGTTCATCCAGGATCATCAAAAGATGTTGATCCAGGAACATGTCTTACCGGGTAAAATCACGGCAACCGTGTTTTGCCCCATCCATTTTTCCTTCTATCCTGACAAGTGCTCCAGTCCCTTCTGCAGAGAAACACCCAGGATATCACCGCCTCCATACTTTACTGTAGGAATGCTGTTATTTGGTAGTGAGCTGTATTGGATTTCCGCCAGACATATCATTTCGTTTCGTCTCATCTGCCTCAGAGTCTTCAAGGTGCATTTTGACAAAGCTCAGTCATGACTGCATGAGGCTTTTTTCTTGCAACCCTCCCATACAAGCCACATTTGTGGAGAATTTGTGATATTGTGGTCACATGCACACAATGACCAGCCTTTGTCATAATTCCTGCAGCTGCTTCAGAGTTGCTGTAGGCCTCTTGGTCGCCTCTCTGACCAGTTTCCTTCTGGCTCTTTCATCCAGTTTGGAGCGACGTCCTGATTCACTGAGGGACTGTGTTGTACCAAATACCTTCCACTTCATAATAATAAACTTAACTGTGCTTCTAGGAATTGATAATGCCTTTGTAATTTTTTTGTATCCATCTCCTGACTTGTGCCTGTCCACACAACTTTATCCTGGACATCTTTTGATAGTGCCTTGTCACCCACAATTGACTCTATGCTTCAGTTGCAAGACCAAGGACTGAAATGCTCCAGGAAAGCTCTTTTCATGCTGAGCTAATCAAAATGACCACAGCAGATCACAGTTGAAAGTCACATGGATTTTTTGTGCCATTGAGATGATTAGCTACCACTGATTGAGTTTGCAATTCATTTTAGGAGGGGAGTGATCCTTTTCCAACTCAGTGATTCTGTTTTTTTTTTCTTTTCTTTTTTTCTGACATGTTGGTGTTGTCTTTCACTTGGATGATATAAGTTGCACTGAGTAAATAGAGCTGGATAAAACAAAAACAGTGTCCATCAATAGCTGAAATAAAATAGGTTTGAGCTTTTTTTAATTTAATTATTTTATAACATTGACGTAACAACATTTTTATGGTTTTAATTTCAGTTAACTAATAACCTTGGTGCTAGGTCGCTGAAGTTTTAAGAAAAGAAAAAAATAAAGATTAATAATTTAAAAATAAATAGACTTAAATATATTATGGATTTAATAGATTTAAATATAAAATTATTTTGATTTAAATACACAATGTAAATAATAATAAAATAAATAATACAAATAAAAATAAAATTTGAGATAAAATTAAAATAAATAAAAATTTAAATAATTAAATTGATAAAAAATAAAATGTAATTTAAATGAATACATCTTACAGTACAGTGCACTGTATAAATTATATATATAATATCTTACACATTTGTATTATTACATTTTTTCACAGTATAAACTGGGTCTTTACATGAAAACATAATTGCCTTTTAAATTATAGGATGGGGGGCCTTCACATGAGAATGATAATGTGATCCGCGGCATTAAGTTATATTTTGTGCATTTATGTAGCCTATTTATAACAGCCTGGTTTCGGTAACTCTAACTACGCGTTGATTAGGCCTGAAACAAACACAGCATTGCCTCTTGGGAGAGTTTTGAGGAAGCTAATTAACTTCAGATATTAGATGTTTGTCAAAGCAGTCCTGCTACGGCTATCGAGCTAAAAATCGTGAGCGGCGTTTGCTCAATTTTCAGGGAAAGTGTTCTCATTTGCTCAGTATTAACGAGTAATGCTGGCTGATTAGACAGATCGAAACCTAGAATTTACCACGGTCTGCTGAACTGAGGATGATGAGTATCACACACTCACTAGCACATCCTGCTATCCAAGCTACATCGCTCCCCTGGGTCCTCCTACCCCTGTACCCTCGTCTCCATGGCAACATGCCCTGCCTCACGTTACCCAGAGAGAGAATGGATGCTCACAAGCACTCTTATTTTGAGTCTATGGTTCTTGTTGCTCCTGCTTTGAAACAAATCTGAGGCTACACTGGTGAGTGGTGGTTTCTTTGCGTGGTGGCAGGATTTATCGTTCTGGTAATGCTGCCTCGTGCTCTTTAATTAATTTATCCCTGACAGAGAGGATAATGAGGCACGTATTAGTCAAACTCCCTCTTTCTCCCTCAATTCCTCTTACTTATCAAATAAGTGCAAGTTTGTTGCAATTCAAACATTGCTCATTTAGAAGGTCAGCCCAATCCATGTAGGCCATTTCAAAACACTGATTATTTCGTTTCATAAACAGAAACAACAAACAGAATCGAACAGCTGAGATAATCAAGTTGTTGAACTATTTTGAATACTCATGTATATGGCTAGTCTCTGAGGTGCTTCCGGTGCAATTATTAGAATTCTTAGATCTCCCTCTGCTGGCCAAACAATGTAAATACAAAACAGTGGATCAGCAAAACAATTTCATTCACTTACACACATAACGAAAAACACACGGAGAGAGAAAAAAATCAGTAGACAAAAACTCCATAAAACAGTTCTGAAAGTTGTGAGTTGAAAATTACAAATTGAGTGATCTAGAACCTTTACAGTATATAGTGAATGCCATTGTAAAGACTAAGTTGATCCCTCATAGCCTCTTTTCACCCGCATTAGATTAAATATGGCATTTAACCTGACTATGTTCTTTGGCCCTAAAATAGGGCTGAGACAGCACTCTGCAACATATCAATTAATTTAACCACCAACCATTCGAATAAGATCGGAAAATATAACATTTCACACGTAACAGTTGACAAGATACAAGCATCAAAAAATCAAAACAAACAAAATGCATTTTCACATTTGAAATAGAATCTATTATTTATTATTTAGACGCAGGGAGAAAGTTTTTATTTCTTATTTTTCTTCTTTTTTTTTTCTCTACTGCACAATTTGCATAATTTCATGACATCATGTGGACAACCACAAAACCATAACATTAGATTTTTTTTTCTACAATTTTTTTTTCTACACTATGTGAAAAACAAGACTCATTTTACAAGCATTTTTACAGTCCGCATACAACTTCAGATGATGTGTTCAATTTGTCTTTCTTTTTAAACCAATCCGGAGGCAAAATATATCAACAGACATCTAACAAAACATGCAACATCTATGTAAAAACATAGAAACTCTTTGACAACCATTCAATTTGACAGGAAATTTTGTGTCTGCTTTTTTTTACTTTTTTTGTTTTTTGAACCATCTCGTTTTCATTCTGAGAGATGTTGTTGATTTTGTCAAACAGGTTGGAATGGATTGATCGAACACATAATTTTTAAATGATCCAGATATTACTTTCTTACACAGTTAGACAAATACAATATGTACATACAGAGTTTGACCTTGATCACAATCACATGCTCAACGTCAGGCCAAATAAATATTCAGACCTCTTCTCGTAGAAAATATCCTATGTATTTACAAAATCAAAAAAATAAAAATAAAAATAACCAAATCACATTCACATGGTTTACGGCAACTGGATTCATCAAACGCATCATGATTTGAAAAGGAATGGGGTAATATTAGAATAAAAGTTTATATTTAGTAGTTAAACAGTTGAAATGTATGTGCTTGTTTAAAGGGAACAACTGGGAAAAGAAAAAAATAAATCACACTTTGAAAGGTGTGATGATCTAAATAAAACTGATGACATTTTTACAGGTTTTAATTGGCCATCATAATTATGCACAACATGAAATATGCATTTTTACATTTCAAATCTGCACAGATTAATTTTTTTCCCCTTTACAAAACAAACAAAAAGAATCAAAATTTTCTGGTCAGCATATTTATTTACGATGAAATTATGAAACCTATGAAAACAATAATGTAAAGTGCATATGATTAAAATGTACTGTGCCATAAAGTAGAAGTAAAAAATAAATAAATAAAAATAAACACTATACAATATTCATATAATTTCTTTTTTTTTTCTTTAACAGATATACATATATTCAGACACTCGCTTGATGTCGCATGTTAAGATTTATGCATTCTACGAACATAATCCATGTTGCATAGATTTACCCAAACAGAACCAGTGGATTTGGTTAAAACATCAGGTTGGCACACGATAGTTCATCTTACTATGACAGCAACCTTATATTCAGGTACATCTGTGCACCACTTGTGCAAGATGCAGATTAAATCATATGGAAACGTTAGTGTACATTTTATTAGCCAGGTTAGGTAACAGTCTGTTTCCATGTGTGAAATATGTCCACTGATATTGATAATGGAAACACTGTTAGAAAATTACTGTCTGGTGTTAAGATCCTAGACAGACAAAACACGTGTGCCTTTATCCATTGATGGCACATACTAGTGTCGTTACACACTGATATGGCGCAGGTTAAAGAGGCAGAGATCATAACGAAAAAGAACTAATCTGACATGAACAGATGAACTTGAATGAACAGCAAAAAAACAATATCAAAAGTGCACCACCATGGAACAGAGACACGTGACGCAGAACAGACACCACATCAGGATTTCAATAAAGCCAATTGAGCCAGAATCCTTATATAAACTCCAAGGAGGACTCAAATGTACGTTAATCATTATCATTATTATTATTACTCTTTGCATATTTGGATTCCACATACAACTTGGTCACAAAACAGAGACAACATCTGACCACTAACATGACATTTACTTCAAGATGCTGTTCATAAAACAAACACACATCGTGGACACGTACAATCATACTTCTGGACAGAAAACAGATGCCTTTTAACCTCAGAGAATTGAATTTGAGGGCTTGAGACGCTAAAAACAAAGCACGCCTTCATTTAGCATCCAGCAAACAGCCATTCTTGAAATGATCAAGAGGAATGCGTGAAACCCAGATCATCTCGACCTCATTGAAGGATCCATGTCCAGTAGATGATGTCAGTCACAACCTAAAGTTTCAACGTTCCCTAAACATTAAAGACGACACTCAAGACATTATAAACAGAGAAATATTGAACTGTGTGATTGGATGTTGCATTCAATAAATAGAATCCATTATATTTACGATTGTCTTTCTTCCTTACAGTATAACCTTCATACAGTGCATAACAGAGTCTGATATGGTCATTATATGTATATCATATGATTGTGTCAACTATATGCTACATCTATCTTCTTACAAACAATGTTTTTGCAAGAAATATATATGATTTCGGATGTGTGATAAAAACTGAAATGACATTGAAATGTAATAGATGGTAGTAATAATTTGGCCCATGCCTAAGATATTTTAGATGTAGAATGTAGTTGCAGAAATGACTTACGCGATAGCAGACAACAACAGTGCTCTGGGAGTGGAAATAAATGTATCTGTCCTGGTGAATGGACTCAAACTCATCGTCACAGTATTTAATGCAACCTCAGTTTTCTCTTTCCATGATCTATTAGTCATTCCAGACTCACAAACCCACCTTTTCCTGTTTTATTTCTCTTTTTTTTGGAGAGTACCGATGGGAGATGGATGGCATGTGATTACGGCTGAGTTTGACTGGTTGTGGCCACTAGCTTGTGCCAGCTGACGGCCCGCTTACGCATGTCCACATTGTCCAGCCAGATGTAGGCCTCGCCAATCAGGGTCTTCTTCATAAACTTCCCTCCATTTGACACCAGGAACAGCTGTTAAGAGGAAGGGGATAAAAGACAAAGAGTGAGAGGAAGTAAATTAAATAATATAATACATACATACATACAAAAGCATTGGGTCAGTAAGATTATTTATATTAATATATATTACAAATATTTTTATGTAGTGACAGTAAAGATTTTCACATTGGTACAAAAAAGATTTATATTTTAAATATATTTCACAATATTACTGTTTTTTTCTGTATTTTTGATCAAATAAATGCAGGCTTGATGAGCAGAAGAAACTTATTTCAAAAACACTAAAAATAGTAATGGTTCCAAACTTTTGGTCTGTACTATTTTTACTGTATTTTTGATATATATATATATATATATATATATGTATAATATATATATATATATATATATATATATATATATATATATATATATAAATTAAATAAGTACATTAAAAAATATGTATTAAAAAGGAAATAAAGTTATTTTAAATTGTAATAATATTTCACAATATTCATGTTTTTACTGTATTTATTATTATTATTTTTTTTTAATCAAATAAATGCAGCCTTAATGCGCAGAAAATACATCTTATGTATTTTCCTGTTGGGTATAAAATGATACTCGTTGTTCAGCCATATTCACTGTCTGTCATTTTGAATTTGTCTCAGTTTATAATCTCTCTCACCTGAATAGAGTGGCCAACAGGATTCAGGTTCAGACGAAATGTCTCATTGAATGATGGCTCTCTGTCGTGGCGACACACTCTGGTCTTCTTCTTTATGATCTTCTTTTGAGTTGCCACATTCACCACATAAAGCTTTACATACAAGTCTAGGAAGACAGTTGAAATATTACAGATTCTTCAGTACTCTATCAACATCTTTCTTATCTTTCTCTTTCTACAATATTTGTATATCAGTGCCATTTCTGAGGATGTGTTTGAGGAATGTTTCATTACCAGGTAGGTGGTCTGGAGATTTGAACTTGTAGGTGATGTTTCTGCACTGCAGGATCTCAAGAACCAGCTGCTCTCCTTCAGTCTTCATTTCTTTCTTTAAAGCAACCTTGATCTCACCCATCATCTTACCTACAGCCACAGACAGACAGACAGACAGATAAAGATAGATAAATTAAATATTTGTAAATGTATTATAACATCATATATTTCATATATTTGTTGTCTCTAATCAATTTCTGAATGTGATTTCTCTCCTGTTGGGAGGCTGGAATGTTTCTGTATGTTGTCATTTGTTCAATAAAAGCTTATATAAATGGTGAGCAATGGCGACCTCTAGTGTACACGCATGAAATTACAATTTTGCACTGAGCGGAATGGAAAAGCCAGTAATCCTTCATTAAACTGTTAATACAATATATATATATAATATATATATATATATATATATATATATATATATATATATATATATAAAACATGGAGCAGTATACCGAAATAGACTACGGAACAAGACATCGGTGGTAACTTAATACAAAACAATGTTTTGTGTAATGTTCATTAGGTTGTACAAAGATGAACAAAACTGTTCAGTAATGCACTTTTGACACTTTGCCATGCTCGTGACACACTTAGAGTCCATGTTTTGTTGTGCCGACGTCTGTCTCCTTTGACAGCAACAAAAACACACACCCTCTGCTGTGATGAATTATTCAGCAGTGCATGGCAGTGACAGTGGCACGTCTAGAATAGAACAGAAGGGGATGACTGTTGTTTTCCTCTGTCTAACAGGTTCTTAGTCTCCTCAACAGGTTTCAGACAAGTTCTAATTCAACCTCAGGGGTAAACCTGACCTGTGGAACACGGTTTAAAACTTTATTATGACTCACAGTTTGCCAATTTTATTTAGTTCTCATGAGGTTCACTGCTATGAGCATGGAAACGACTAAAAGTAGACTGTGTGTGAACTGAAACCTCAAATGAAACTGGAATACAAAACAGATTGTTACCTTCTGAATCAGAAAGGTTCAAAGATTCAATTCCTCTGCCTTTATCTGTCCCATTTGGAATGTTTTTCCTGATGGAGAATCAGATAAAAAGGTGTATATTTTTTGTGTATATATAAATACACACATGCATGTATATATTTAAGAAATATATATTATGTTTATATATTAAATATAATATAAATTATGTGAATATAAATATATACATGGAAAAACATAAATATTTTCAAAATATATACTGTATGTGTGTGTGTGGTGTGTGTGTGTGTGTGTGTGTGTGTATGTGTGTGTGTGTATATATATATATATAATATATATATATATATATATATATATATATACACAGTGCACAAACATATATTATGTAAACAAAAACTTTTTTGGATGGTATTAAAAGCGATTAATCATTTCCCAGCACACACTGTATATATATTTAAATAAAATAAAAAATACATAAAATGACTAGGAAATATCTCTGCAGATTAAAAAAAAAAAAAAAAAAAAGATTTAATTTTCACTCCAAATAGGTTGATAGCATACACAACCATTCAAAAGTTTGGGATCAGTAAGATTTTTTTTTTAATTTTATATTAATTTATTCAGCAAAGACTGATCAAAAGTGACAGTAAAGAAATTTGTAATGTTACAATTTCTATTTCAAATAAATACTGTTCTTTTGAACTTTCTATTGATTAAAGAATCCTGAAAAAAATATTAAACACACAACTTTTAACATACAACTGATAATAATAAGAAATATTTTAAGCACCAAATCAGCATATTAGAATAATTTCTGATTTTCTTTTCAATTTTAAACTAGAATATAAAATACAAAACTGCAATACAGTATTTCACAAAAATATTTTTTTTTATATATTTATGCATTTTATGCATTAACCTATAACATTAACATTACTGACCATTTTTTAAAAGATAGTGTTTTATTTAATTTAATATAAATATAATGATAATTTTAAATAAAATATGTAATTACTTATTTAAAATAGAACATTTTTACTAGCTGTCTCAATAATTTTGGACCCTACTGTTTCATTTAAATTAAAAGCAAAAGAGATATACTTAAAATGTAAAATAAAATAAAAAAAATAAAAAAAAAAATGTATTTCACACAAAATACTCATAATTAATTCAAAAATAACTGAAAACAAACAAACACAAAATGTGCACTATACATTATTAAATGTTTAGAGTTTAGAACTGACATAAGGAAGCACTAACACTCAAATAGCCAAGTATCATCCAACGTATCAATCTATCAGTCCACTGGATACACTGAAATCCATCTAATACAGATTAATTACAATTACAGGAGGGAACAGGCATACTTACAGCTGAGGGACCTGAAATATGGCACTGTCCACAGCGTTAGTGCCCAAAGTATCTTCACTGTCCAGAGTGTATGCATCCCCATCGATTATTTTGTGGTTTGTTTTATCTGTAGAAATACACACATACACAAACAGACAATTAGACATGAGCCATATTAAGCAAGGGACTCGTTATTTACACTACTAACTTAAACACAATTTATGCAAAAAGAATGGAAATGCACTTTGCACACAAAGTTACATATGGACAGAAAAGATAAGAGAACTAAAAAAGAGAGACCACAGTGAAATGAAAAGTAACGCACTCTTTTTAAAATAATGTTAAACATCGGTTTAAAAACACAACAGACTTTCATGCAAAGTTAATGGCTGCCTTGATTTTAGATTTAAACATTTTCGTGTTTTGCTGCTATAAAGGAGGCGTGGTTTGTGCTGATTTTATTCTTATTTAGAGAGAGGGAGAAGTCACATGTCTCTCACCTCCTCTAGCAGAGATCCCTCCATGACGGTCATCTGACTCGATACTTTGCTCTCATTGGCTGGAAGATGTTGTGTGATCAGTATGGGGCCAGTTCTGCCTTTAGATGGGGCAGTCTCTACACGGACTCATCCAGAGATTGCATGGCCACCCTCACATGAAACCAGCTCATGATTTTTACACACCACAGTCATGCGGACATAGATATGGGTTTGAATTGGGGATAAGTGCCTGGGATTTTACTTGCAGAGGGGGAATGAGGTAACAGAGGGGTTCATCATGCTCTGGATGTCAGTGTGAAGTGTTTTCCATATACACTCAGGTTTAGCTTACATTTAGCCTCCCTATGACCGCAGGAAAGGTTTGTGCTGTACTTCGAGGGATTTTTTTTTTTAATGCAACAAATGCCTCCTCTGCTACTACAAAACTTGCTGTATTGCAAAGAAACACTAAGCCTGAATGTCTGGCATGAAATTTTATCTGGGAAATAAAATCTTAAACTGCTGACCCAAGTTTTACGACAGCTGAAGGCAGGTTTGTGATATTCGATTTACGGATGGGAGTTTAACAGAGATTGGTTGTTTAAAATATTTAGGGTTTTATAGGCTTTATTAAAAAAATAAGATCTTTATAATGAGATCATTTCTGTTTTGCCACTCAGAATGCAAATATCAGTATATAAAAGCAAGTTTAAAAAGTGCTTTAGGACAATCTAATTTTTCACTTTTCTTAAAGAAATAGTTCACCCAAAAATTAAAAAATTAAGCCATCCAAGATGTAGATGAGTTTGTTTTTTCATCAGAACAGATTTGGATAAATTTAGCATTACATGACTTGCTCATCAAAGTTTCTTCAGCAGTGAATGGGTGCCGTCAGAATGAGAGTCCAAACACCTGATAAAAACATCATGGTAATCCACACAACCCCAGGCCATCATTTAATTTGTGAAGCGTGAAAAGTGATGTGATGTAATGTAATGTAATTTCTCCAAATCTGTTCTGATAAGGAAACTCATCTATATCTTAGATTGCCTGAGGTGAGTACATTTTCAGTTTTTGGGTGAACTATTGCTTTAATAGTCAATAAGATACTTTCTATTTTGTGGATTATTAAATTAAATGTTTTCATTTTGTGATTTTAAGTGAAGGCTTCAATTTATTAACAAAATGATGAAAACAAAAACAAAAACGAAACTGTGTGTCAGAAAGGTGAGGACGAGAGGGAATGGAAAAGAAATAGCGGAAGAGTGCGAGAACAGACAGAAAGAAAGACAGAGAACAGATAGGCTGTGAGCTCATGTGAAGTAGTAAGTGTTACTTGGCTGGAGTCGGGCCTGCTGCACCGCAGCCTCAGCTGCAGCGATGGCGTTCCCGGCTTCTTCCAGGTGGGCCTGTGTGACGCTGCCTTTGCTCTGGCTGCGTGAGGGGCCGTGAGAGCGCAAGTGACCCTCAGAGGAAGATTTGGAGCTGCCGGGACTACTGTGGGATTTTTCTATTGTAAGGACCTGTGTATCTGTGAACATACAGTACATGCCCTCCATTAATCCAGCACATATCCCAAATATTAAACCGTCCATCTCCTGTTCGTCATACAATACTGTTTAGAGGTTTCAAGTCAGTGGTAGTTTTTTTTCTTTTTGTTTTTTTTTGTTTTTTGAATTCAGCAAGGATGCATTACATTCAAAAGTGACAATAAAGACATAATATTACAAAAGATTTCTATTTAAAATAAGCAAAGTTCTTTTGGACTTTCTATCTGTCTAATAATCCTGAGAAGGGAAAAAAAAAACTATCATGGTTTTTCACAACGATATTAAGCAGCACAACTGGTTTCAGCATTGATAAAGTCAGAATTTTTTCTCGAGCAGCAAATCAACATATTAGAGTGATTTCTGAAGGATCATGTGACACTGAAGGAGTAATGATGCTGGAAATTCAGCTTTGGCATAACAGGAATAAATTACTTTTCGAATTCTGTGAATAGAATTCAGTTTCTTTTTATAGAATTTAAAATTCTATCAAAATAGAAAGCTGTTGTTTTAAATTGCAATAATATTTCACAATTTTACTGTTCTAACTGTTTTGGTCAAATAAATGCAGGCTTGGTGACTGTAAGAGACTGTAAGTAAAAAAAAATTACTGGCTCCAAACTTTTTTAATGGTATTCTAAAACAAGTTGCACTAATTCCCACCTGTGTGATTCCTGTGTGTATTTTTTTTTTTTTTAGTATGCATGACCTACCTTTAGCAGGATCAGGGAAAATGCTGTGACTTCGGCTCTTGATGACAGAGGTTTTAGGGGACTGCTGGTTCCCCGGTTGCCCTCCTTGACCCCCAGAACCTCCTGGCCCTCCAGGGTCCCCCTGACTGCCAGGGCCGCCCTGACCTCCGAGTCCCCCAGAGCCGCCGGGCCCCTGCGGAGGTTGGGTTCTTCCATGGTGAATACTCTCACTTTGCTCCTTTAGGGGGTGCCAGCGAGGCGTGTTATCCAGCTGAGCCGTGTTTGAGAGCTCAATGAGCACCTATAAAAAATCATTAAATATAATTATTAATAATGTGCTATTTACTCATCTGACTTCATAGAAATTTCTGTTTTCTATAAACTGTTCTTTGGTGGATAATAATGTAAATAGATACCGAAAGAATAATGACAACAAATTTCATAGGAAACCCTGGTGCAGAAGACAAAATGCTAGCATACTTTACATCACTTCTAAGGAATTATGCAAATTATGTTTATCTCTGTTATTTTTTTGGTGCACGGTATGACACTTTTATCTTGTAACACTCACTTCTCCCAGGAAATCATTTGAGGAATATCTGTCATAATCCCACACAGTAACCTCCAGAGTCTTCTTCTTCAGCTGAGGTGAACACACATACACACACACACACACACACACACACGCACGCACGCACGCACGCACACGGACGGACGCACGCACACACACACACACACACACACACACACACACACACACACACACACACACACACACACACACATTTTCAGTCAGATGCAGGAAAAAAAAGACAATTCATCAAGGTATAAACATCTTTGAACATGAAATCTGTGACTCAGTAAACAGTATAGCAATGACAGCGAAACTGGATCAACTTTCAGAGTTTTTAAGCATGGAATGCCAAGTTTGGATGGAAAAAATGGGACATATGGGGGATGGGAGTGTGATGTAACTTCCCTTGTGTTTTTGACTACTTTAATTACATGGTAAAGATCTGTGCATATTCCTTGGACTAAATAGGCTATTACCTTATATAGGTAGAGAGGGAAGAAAGACGAATTCTAATATAGAGTAAAAAGAGCGACAAATAGAGAGAAAAGCACACACACAGGGAAAGCTCAATTTTTCATATAGATATGATCTTTTAGAAGAGATATGCAGAACTGGCTAGTTTTGAAACAATTTGTTTGAACTGAAATTTATGGTCTCCAAATAGGAAATAACTATATAAAATCTGAACATTTCTAAGTAAATGCAAAGTCACAGAACAGCTATAGATCAGCATTTACAGTAATAAATCTAAACATAAAATTAAGAATTATAAATAAATAAAAATATAAAGCGTAGTTTAATATAATTCAAAACAACCACATTTTCAGGAAATAGAAATCTTTTGTAACATTATAAATGTCTTTACTTGAATGTATCAGAAAGTATTAATTTCTTTAAAAAATAATAAACTTACTGACCCCAAACTTTTGAACAGTAGTATGTATTTAAATATATGTACATAAATATAATACATATATAATAATATAAATATAATAATAACTACATTCATAAAATATTTGATAAATAATTACGTTTATGATATAACAAAAATATCAAATTAAAAATATATCTAATAATAAAAAATACATATACAATAATATGTCTTACTTACCTGCTCCAGATGGATGTTTTTATAAATGACGGTCTGGTTCCACTCTGGATTCTGAGTCTTCTGGACATATTTAATCCTTCTCTTGTTCTCAGCACTGAAAGGTTATCATGTTGAGACAGGATACAAGGAGCAATAAAAGTTAGATGATGCACTTCAAATGTTTACGTAGCCTATTTTTAGCCACTTGAGGCTAGTGGAGTTGAGATGACCTCACAAGAGGCAACACCGATGCAGCTACGGTCCATGCCACCAATGATGATAATGACATTATCGGATCACAGTGTAAAATGTGGAAAAAAATCCAACTTCTACATGAGTATATGGGCGATCTATGCAAGCATACAATAGCACTAGACTCTTACAATGAGCTGACGTGAATTTGCACAATGGTAGATTTGCACAACTGTACTTAATATTTACTGGCTTTGAGGGAATCGTTTCAAGAATTTATTGACTTCAGATCAAAAACTTCAGAGGTAGAGGTTGCTTTGAGGTAGATCTGAGACACTTCACAGATGACGCAGTAGGCTTCACCACATGAATGACAGCTAGATAATTAAAGAAAGGAAATCCAAACACACGCACACACGCACACACCAATGAAAAAGCAAAATGAAAAGAAAAAGAAACACCACGCTACCTTGCGTTCTGGACAACCATGACTTGGCTGAACCAATCCGGAGATTTGTATGGAATGCAAAGTAAAAGTAGACAGACAAACAGACAACAGTCAGAGAATCCAAGGAAAGGGGAGACAGAAACCCCTCAAAAAAAGTTGAGGTCGGGGGGGGGGGGGGGGGTCGTGTCTGTCAGGCTTTTAGCGCCAGACAAAATAATCATTTGTGCAGGTAATAGGAACTAATCTCATAAACACTGCAGATATGGCCATTAGGAGATGGCAGATATAGCATTACACACCCCATACTGGTGGAAGCCATATCGATTGCGCTGTCTCCGCAGTCCGAGACACTGAGCTTGATTACTAGGTAGCATGTTAAGAGAGGAAGGCTAAGCTAATAAAAATTGACTTCTCTACGGAAGATCTCTTCCACTTTAGTCTTCCAATAAGTCATTTCTGTACTAAAGCGGTGAGGACTTCAACCCAGGAAGGGAGACCTTTTAGCCCACCGGATATGCCAGTTATTACTGGTAACTTTTTTTGTTCCGGCATCCAGCGATTCAGTTAATTATTAAACATTTTTTCACACTTTCATTCCATTGTAATTATTATGGAACAATTTGTAGAGGGTACAACGGAGCTAAAGGCACACTAGATTTTATTTTGTAGAATCTTGATAATGAAGAAAAAAGTGATTTTTGGAAGACCAAGACAAAAACAACAACAGGAGCTATTCCAAAAAAAAAAAAAAAAAGATTTGAGTCACTAAAAAAAATAAAAATAAAATCAGACAATAAATTTACCACAATTACAACATTTATATATGCGGACAAGGACACACATAAATAAATATACGTACTGTAGAGATTGTCTAAATTTTTAAATCTTCACTCTTACTATCACTTTAACACTTGCACACATACATACATACACACAGAGAGCTGTGTACACAGGGATACTCACCCTCTCCCTGGCAAGAGATAGACCTTAACGAAAGGGTCTGTGTATCCGTTGTTTTCTCTAGGAGCGAGGTTTCTTGCTTGTAGCACGTGAACAATCAGATTGCCCATATTCCTGTCATAGTTGATTTGAAGCTGAGGAAAAGATATATTATGAGATACATAATACTACAGGCAGTCTATTCAAATTTAATTTCACTCTAAAATAAGCACTGGAAAGCTGCAATTTAAATTCAATAAAGCAGTCAATACTGGAGTGAGTCAGTAAGGCTGATAGATCATGATTTTCTACTTAAAATGCAATAGAAAAAGTTTTGGGGGCAGTTTTGTTTTGTAAGAGGTCGTTTGAATCCTGTTAAGGGCAGGAATTGTAGGTGGGGGTTGTGAATGTACAGCACTTTCTTCCACCTTGAATAACATGACTGAGGTGAGACCCTTGAGCAAGGCACCGAACCCCCAACTTCATGGTGTGTTTGTGTTTGTTCACTACTCACTGCTGTGTTGTTTTTGTTTTAAATTGTTTTTTTTTTTTAGTGCATTTTTCATTTATTTAAATTAATTCATATTCATAAACAGAATCAGATTTTTCTTTAACTTTTACACTGCACACTTCTGCAACTTTTCATCCTGCACAATTACTTTTGCCTGGACATTAAAAAATAAATAAGAAAATTAATTAATTAATTAAATAAAAAAATAATTATTCTGTTACAATAGATATTCCAAAGTCATTTACATGATGTTTACATAATTGTGATTAATATATTTAGCTGCCTTATTCAGATATGTAGAAATGGGAATAATGAACACAGCCAAAACACAATCATATAATTCAAATTAATTTTATAATATACTTATTTGTATAAATTTATTCATTGTGAAACTGGTGCACATACTCACTTGTATTTCACCAGTGATTGGATGCGGTTGTGGCTTCAGAACCTCTGCTGACTGAAAAACAAAATAATTGAAAATAAATCCCTGTCTGCTTTAAATCTAGTTTGCAGTTCCAAAATTTAGACACATTTGATGTATGCTCTATATACATTATTTGGCATCTTCCTGCACACTTTTACACATACAGTACCTTGCTACTACGCTTCTTGTTGATGGAAGGTGACCCGGGTTGCCCAGGGCTGGGGACCCCACTTGAAGCGGCAGATCCGGTGCCAGAGTGCAAGTGTCCCGCTCTCTCCAGAGCAGACAGGACGGAAGCAGGAGTCTGCTGCTGCGATACCTTCTGCAGCTCTGCAGCCAGCTGCTTTGGGTCAACACCTGGAGAACGCTGACGCTCACCTACAACACACACACATCACAACTATATCACAAAATAAACCCTTTTCAGCCTACTGATCAATAAAGACACCTTTGCCACAGTCAGGAGTACAAGAATTTTGATGAACAAAAACCATTCTAACACACAGAATCATGACCTGGGGTTAAAATCAGAAAGCTGTAGGAAAGGAAGTCACAACTTCCAGTTAAAATGACAGATTAACTTGTCTTATGTCATATTAGCTGGACCTGGATATTGTCTTTTTTTCTTAAGCAGCTAAATTATGATACCAAATGAAAAATTTAATTGAAACATAAGCTTAGTCAGGTTTTTTTTTTTTGGGGGGGGTGGGGGGTGGTCTTTCCCAATTTAAATATTTTAGAGTGCACATGGCCAAGATGGCTGCAGAGTGGACCGGCTTTACCTAAATTGACTTTTGTGTGTTTGTGTGTATGTGTGTGTGTGTGTATGTGTGTGTGTGTGTGTGTGTGTGTGTGTGTGTGTGTGTGTGTCTGTAAAACTTATTAAAGGGATCAGGACATGTAAGTATAGTATGACGGGAAGACCAGAAAATGTTGGAGACACTCACCAGCTTTCAGCTGAGTATGGAGCTCCATTTGCTGAGGGTGTTCTGTGCCGGAGAGCATGTTTAGGTCTCTAAACAGCAGTCAAGATAACAACTGTATTAGCATATTGGCTTAAAGACCACAATTTGACCATATTTGACAGTTAAATCGATGTCTCACCATTCAGCATTAAATAAGACACAGTCTAGAATCTGAAAAGTTATTTCAAGTCTAATTGTGTGAAATTATATGTTCTTACAAAAATGCACTGAACTACCATGGTACGGTGAGGCTATCTGTTGGTAAACCATGGTCCTTAAATATACCATATTCATAAATTGATAAAAACAAATGTTTCTTGAGCACCAAATCAGCATATTATCATGGTGGACTAGATTAAGTCTCAAACATTGAATACGTTATTGAAACATACAGGCGCAAACATATTTCTGCCTCTCCATACTGCTGACCCACAATGCTTTGCACTTCTTCATATGTCTTTCCCAGCAGAGAGATTCCATTCCACTCCAGAACCTGCATTCCTGAGGAACACAACACGTCATCAGAAACAGTGAGTGAAAAACATTTATTAGGTTAGAATAGTAAAAACAGATACTCACAGTGCACCTTAGCCAAAACATTATTTGTCTGCAGATTGTTATGGAAAGTATTAAAAAGAGGTATTGTTTATAAAAGTCACCAACTGTATGATTATTTTTAAAAACCCTCAAATCTAGAGCCAAAGTTTGGATTCTGTGCACTCTATATTAGGGAGACATCAAAAATGATGATAGATTCACACACAGATAGAAAGATAGATGTGCTATTGTGATTCCAGAGGGTAAATTTGTGAAAAACAATCACTAAATTAACCACACACATAAATAACACAGACATTTTTTCAATAGCATGCTTCCCTGAGCACTTCTCTCACTACAAGGAAACGGTCCTGGAGCTTCAGAGACCGAAAACAAGTGCAGAAAACAGAGAGAGAAAAAAAACAATTTAAAAGCATCACTGCAAACTCAAGCCCACTTCAGGCCAAACCCCGAGCACTTACACAAATGAAAGCGAGTCTTCAGTTTGGTCTTTTGCATTCGGAGTGCTTCAGCGGCTGATAACAACAGGACATCATTCAAATGTCTGTTCATCTCTACACATTCAATGCCTTTAGTTTCCACTCAAAAAACCTCTCAAATGTTCAGCACGTATGTCTGTCATATCATTCATATTACTCTGCAAGATTACCACTAGGCCAAAATCATTATTTCAGCTTTGAAATTAGTATCTGAATGATTTATGTATAATTGGGATTGGATTCAGTTAATTTGTTGAAAATACTGTGTGCTATAAAAGGGAGCAACTTCAAAAGGCTTTAATGTTAGAAATGATGTAATATTTTACATTTTTATTAATGAAATGTTTGCCTCATTTACTGTACCAACATATAGATAATTATGGTCAAAATGATAAAACATTAACCCTTATTTAGTCAATGTGTTACCGATTCACTGGCTAAATATTGAAGGTCCCTGCTGTATTCAAGACATGCATGCATACTTTGTGTTTCTAAGTTGAAGCATTTGCATATAAGTATGTTTTGTGCAGTTGTGCATTCATTCAACTCTTGGCCCAAATAATAATATCGCTACAGCTATCAGATATTAAATCTGCTCTCTAGCACATTTTCCACTGTGACAGCAGTAAATACTAATACTGTATCAAGAGAACGGCATACTTATGATAGAGAACAGATGCTTGTGTAATTTGCCAGAAGATTGGTGCTTGCATATTTCATGGATGAAACAAAAAAGTAGACAAAAGATTTGGCACTATAAAGGAAACATTTTAATATCACAAGTCTTTGCTAAAAACATGAGTTACGAAAGAATAAAAATCAAACTAGCAAAAACATGTTCAGGAAGCTGAGCTTTTCTCAAAGGGGCTAAATCTAGTCTAGTCTAAATCTAAATCTAGATTGACAGAGCATGCTGAGCCAGCATTCGTCAACAAGGAGAGCAATCATACCACAACAATAGCATTCTGGGTAAAATGAGAAATGGCTTTTTAAATGAGGTACTTTTCCCTTTGAAATAATACTGAATACTTTAAATGAATGCTTTTGCTGATGCTTGCTTTTTTAAAACACTTTATAACATGACCTTTAAGAATTGATTTTTTAAACCACATTTGCTTATTTATTGCATCTCTTTCGCTTCATAAACCCCTTACTGTCTTTAAGAGAATTTAACTTGCTAATGTTATCAGATTGACCAATACAGAAGTTCTTACCTTCAACAACTTTTCCCGTATGCTCAGCACATCCCCCTGCTGAAACCTTGGCAATGTAGGCTCCGATCTCTCCGTTGGTCCCTGGAATCTCTTTTCCACCCACAACTCTGATTCCCAGCCCATTCCCTGAATTCAGATAAGTTCAGTTTAGCTGATGAATGACTGAGTAATTGGATCCTAGTCAGAGCATTTCATATCATTTTAAACACAATCTCTTCATCAATATGACTTCCATGAGATAGATCACAATTGTTGTTTTGCTTTTCCTTCCATTAATTTAACTTGCAGGCCTAATTGGCTACATTTCACTATTTGTATCTTGTTGAGTAATTGCTATGAAAACATACCTGAGACGGTGTGGTCCTTAGGGTCCCGTTGCAGTTTGATGCGAGAGTGTGGGAAGGGGTAATGGCCACCTTTCATCTGTAACAACGCAAAACAGTTCAAATGAATGAACAGTAGCTGAAGTTCTAACAGCACTTTTGCAATATCTACATGTATGCAGATGTAGTTTGGTGTTCTTTCAAAGATAGGTGCAGTATATTCATGCATTTGCATAGTGACTGTGGTTTAAGTAGAACATGTCCCTGGAATAACATTCGGATTGTAGGGTTACCCTTACAGAGTATGGGTTGTGGCTTAAACATCAACTATTGACCTATAACTCTACTACTCTACTTTTCAAATAATGTTTTTTTTTTTTTTTTTTTTGTGGGTACGTTATTCCAGGATCAACAAAAATTTCCAGCAACACATTCTACTTGGTGAAACCACTTTACCTGTCTTCTCTCTGCCCCAGCTTCTGGTCCACCACGTCCCTGGCGGGGTTTGTCAAACCAGTCTGTCTCTTCATGCTGAAGGTGATATGCTAAAAGACAGGAAGAAAGGATCCACTGTACCATCACAAGTGAAAAAACTGGGCCATGTGTCCCACTCCACCACATTTCTCCCAGACAACCATCCCTTCACCACCCCCAGTTGGGGAAGCTCCTTTGCTAGAGTGTTTGAACTGATAGCTTGATGGATTTGGGTCAGGGCTTCCAAGAACTATATTTATGTTTCAAAAGGGTTTGGACACTAACCTCCATTTCGCAAAGCTTCAAACCAAGAGAGTTTGTTTAGATAAATGCTAAATGTGCTAAGTACCCTGACCCCAGGGGAAGCAGTGACAGAGGATGGTGAGGGCAGAAAAAGCAGGAATCTGAGACGTGTGTCTAGACATGCACACATGAACATGCATGCTGTGTCTCTTCCAGACAGGGCTACATGTCATGCATCGAGAACTGCTGTGGGAACGAACCACAGCAGAAACACGCACATACACACACCATCATACAACAGTGTGATGATGAGATGCCTTACCAAATGTCTAATGATTAGTACGTTTTCTGTTAGTACACTAAGTAAAACACTACTCAAACAAAACCACAGCTTTTGTTCTATAAAACCAGACTTTCATGATGCTAAAACAATTATCTTATTTCAAACTGCAATCTGCACGCCAGAACATTTTCTTAATTAGTGTTTTCACCTTGTTTTTCAGGAAAACAATTTAAACATTCTTAAAGATAAATTTAGTTGAGACACAAAATTGTGTAACAAATCTAAAACTAAATCATTTTAAGCACAAATTTCATTAAATGTTGTTAGATTCATGCTTAAAATAATGGGTATGCTCTTAAAATAAAGGTTCCAAGAAGAGGGGTTTGTAGAGATGCCATAGAAGACCCATTTTTGGTTTCGTAAAGAACCTTTCAAGAGAGCGATTCTTTTATTAAACTTTTTTTTTTTTTCTTATTGTTGTGATGATTTTTTTAATATTATGAACCTCTTGTACAATGGAAAGGTTCCATGGATGTTAAAGGTTCTTTATGGAACCTTCAATGCCAGTAAAGAACCTTCATTTTTAAAAGTGCAAGAAAAAATAATGTTTTTTTCTAAACATAATTCTAAAATAGCCAATTTTGTCTCTCAAGTAAACTAATCTTGTTTTGTCTTAAGAATGTTTAGATATTATAATTGTAAAAACAACAAAAATACCAATTAAGACAAGGATTTTTGCTGTGTACTTGTTCTCGCCTACAGAGTTGCAATGCTAATATGTTAGATTTGCATCCTTCAAGACTGTACATATGCCTGCTGCCGTTTTCCAGCTTCTATTTTAAGTAGTCTAGCAATTTCTTCAAAGACATTGGGAATTCCTAGAATAATTCATAACTCAAGCTAGGGCAGACATGTCAGCACATACCTAAAATAGGTCAGGCAAGCAATATCATCTCTTTTGTTTACTCTGTAGTTTGCACAACCTGCAGATGCCTTGATCACAATACTGTGTAAGCGAAGCATTTTTTATTCATGAGGCAGCACTACAATATGCCACAAATCATCATTTAACTCCTAATAGTGAGAAGAAAACTGACAACATGATCTGTCTGCAGGAGTTTTGCAATAAAGAGCTTGACATGCTGTCCTTCTGCAAGGAAATGTCACCTTAAATCAACAATGCTTTCACTTTATTACCGAAGTTAGAGGATGCACTGACCATGGCAAACATATGACCTATGGAAAACTGGCATTCTGGCCAACACATTACCAGAAGGATATTTCACTCTAATAACTTTTATCCTGCACCACCAAAGCAGCACCTTTGTTCTGTATTTTAAATGTCAACTAGTTTCGGATTGGATTACTAATGTTCGAATGTAATGGATTACTAATGTAATCCATTACATTAGTCAGATTTTGGCGGGGCAAGATAAGTTGCTAGAATGACATTTTCTAATGACATTAGCTTGTTCTAGGAAACTTCTGCTACAGTATGCACACATATGCACTCATGTATGTAGACATGTATGTGCCCTGGTTGATATGATCAGGCCATGTCAGAGAGACCTTGAGGAAGTGCAGTGATAATGAACACCAGGATGGGTCTGAGGTGTACCACTGAGAAATGCCCGTCACTCAAGACTATGGCACGCATGAAAGTAGGTTTATGCTTAGTGATATTTTGAAGGTTGTTGAACAGCAGTTCTCACCTTTCACATTCCAGCTAGGACCTCCAGCTGTAGTGCAAACATTGTATTTCAGAAAATTCATAGTAAAATTAGCCTTAAAACAGAGCTATATTTTGCCAATAAACACACACACACAGTTATATTTGCAGTGCAAGTGAATGATGTACTTTTGCAAACATCTAAATCATGCATTTTCTAAAATACTTAAAGCACAACATTGTAGTCATTATTTTACTCTATAGAGTCTTTTAAATAAATTCTACATTCTGTAAGGTATCCCAATAAAATTATTGATAATTCTACATAATAATATTTATAAGATGTGCAAAAAAGTTTACACAAAGCTATGCAGGCAATTATTTGTTTAGCAATACCGGCATTAGTGATCTTAAATAAATTCCCAAGGTTCAAAACGAACTAAGCTCTATTGACAGGCATATTTGCTGAAACCACATAAAGTATGTTTTAAAGTAAAATGTAAAACAGCCGTGATTTATTACTTCTGCTTGTTTATACAAACTGAGACTGCTGAAAGAGCTTTTTGAACCTTGGATGTTTCTTTGACTGTAAACATAAGCAAAGCTATATATGTTGCTTCAGAAACACAAATTGTTTCTGATATTCTCAAGACAGAGGCTGGGGTCACATCTGTGCAAACCCAGCAGAGCATTTCATGTTGTAAACCAACATATATTCACACTATGCACTCTGTTTGTTTATACCATCTTTACACCTGGCTTCTCAAACAGATTTATGTTCAACACAATATTACATTCTAGAGAGGATTTTAAAATGTTTCTCAATGCTGTTGTCTTAATGCCATTAAGAGCACCATGAAAGCATAAAGATTAAAAATATGTTTTACAATAAATTTGAATGAAGCATTATATTCATTAGACAAATAATTTGTGTAATGATCTCACATTATACCTATAAGACTGGCCTTCAAAACACTTTAATACCTGATTTTAAATGGTAATACTTGCGAATTGTTCACTACTTTAAAAAGAACAAAATATATGATATAGTTCAAAATTTATAAAATGTACAGAAAGAGAATAAATACAATATTCACTGAAAAAAAATCTTCATGTAACATGCAAGGTGTTTTTAAATTCCCATTCATAAGCCATGCAAAAAAAAAAAAAAAAAAAAAAAAAAAAGAAATAGCAAGAATTTATTGAGGATGAAATTTGGAAACATCCATTACAGACATTAACATCACATGAAGAAAACTGTTAAACAAGTGAGTTAAAAGTAGTAGATTTGGAGGTAATGGAAATTTAATTTCCAGTGAATGCATGTTATAATCAGATAAACTTCCTGAAACTTTGACTAAACCGATCTAAACCGATTTACAACTTTTTATCATCGCTTGTCAAAAGCACAGATTTGTCTATTTTATTGTCCACAAGGACAGAAAAGATGAAAACATAAATTCACTAAATTACTTTTGTCCAATCAATGTGATGACATGCTTGCATTTTTTAAATATGAAATATTCTGGATTAATGAAAACAAGACAAACAGAACCAGGTACTTGCATGAATATAACATTTGAGAATGTCTTCACAAGAAGACAGAGTTTAATTCTGATTTAAATAAATGGCTTAGTGTCCCATAGCTACTGGAATGATAGTGAAAGATACTGGCAGCTTGTAGGTGAATTTATATTCTACCGATCAACTGCATAACTGTTTTTCCCCCAAATACAGCACAAAACAAAATGATCACAATTCCATTTATATATTTCATAAACAGTCTACTGCCTTCCTAAGATAACCAGTCACTAAATGATTCTGACAAAATTATAGGATGTTGTAACTTCACGGATTGAAGGCAGAACAGTCTCCTCGTCAGCTGTGATAAATAGCACAGGCACGGAGTGTATAATGAATTAAAATAGCTGAATGAATAGTTATGAAGAGCTCCTTAATCACTTCTCTTCTTATATTTATGAGAAATAACAATAATGGTATAAGAAACAAGCAGTTTCCTTTTGCATGTTAGTAGCAAGCAAATTCATTGAGAAACACTTTTATACATAAATATCTGTTATTTACTATATATATATATATATATATATATATATATATATATATATATATATATATATATGTGTGTGTGTGTGTGTGTGTGTGTAGATGAAAATGTAAATTTAAGAGGATGACATTATACAAATGTGACAGACTGCAAAGTGTAAACCAAAATTCCGAGACAAAGGATGAAAAAAGAAAAGGAAAATGTAACAGCTGAATTTACACACAGATTTAAGTAATGCATTTAGAGCCATTCAAAAGATGCATATCAACAGAAGCTGGGGTTGAAGATAACAGATCTCATAATTTTACCTTCACTATCTGACATGGCCCCCTGAAGGTCATCCTTTATAAAGGCAATGTCCCGTTTATAGCCACTTGTCCTGGACTCCTCTCTCATGTGCTGTTGGACTTCTGGAAGAGAGTGACTGGAGCCAAACTGGTCCCGTGAGTCTGCTGAGATGGGTGGGAGTGGGCCTGCAGATGCCCTGGCCATGCCCATGGGCTGACCTACAGGGCTCAGTGGACTCTCCTCTTCAGAGTTTTGTGCAACAATGGGAATTCGACCCCTGCTCTGACTAATTGGCAGACTTGTTGGTTTAGCCCTAGATACAAACGGGGAATCCATGCCCTCACCCTCTGTTTTCAGGCGCAGTGAGGAGTTTGACAAGTCTCTTTTGATAGACAGATCTAGTCCATATACAGAGGAAGGCCTAGAGGAAGGTCTTGACCGAGAGCCACTGGGGTAGGTGCCATCATCTTGAAGGGAAGACCTTATGGTAGGCCCTAGGTTGAGAGATTGGCCATAGTTGAGTGACTGAGCCAGGTTAGCTCCAAGAGCTGAACCCAAATATTTATGTTGCTCCGCTAAGTTCTTCCTAAGACCAAATGTGATCTCATCCTGCAGGAGCCTTGCCCTGGCAGACAGTCCACCAACTGATGAGCTGGCAGAGGATAAATAGGAGCTGTAATCTAGCTCGAGGTCCCTGCTCTCTTGGATGGGTGAAAACTTTGTAATTTTGGGGTCAATTAATGCTTTTTTATTCTTTAGCTGTTTCTGGTAAAGAACTGAGGACGGAAGTTGCTTGGCAGCTTGCTTCTCTAAAGTTAGTCTCCCAATGCTATATTTATCAGCTTTGGGGAAATGCCTAAAACTAGCGTCAGAGTGAAGGTAGTGAGGCAGGCCTGTAAGCTGTTCGAGACTATCCGTACCACGTCGAAACTCCTGCTTAATTTGCTGTTTCAACATCTTCAATTCATATGGCTCTTCCATGGAATCGTCGTCTGCTTTACCATATGAATGCAATCGAGAAGCAGCCTGAAGAGGTCCAAGAAAGTCTGCCACATCTGCTGTCCGTCGAACATCAGCCACTCGGAGAAGTCGGTCAGCTTTGCTGATATCCTTATCAGCGATACTAAAGCTTGAACCAAGGCCTGTAGAGCTCTTTGTGAGTTCGCCGATGTCATCAATCAAGACATAGTTCCTGGCATTGTGGTGGTCAAGGTCTGCATAGAAGGACTCAGCTGATATGCTGGACATGGGACTGCTGGCCATGCTGGCCCTCTCTTCCAGGCCCATCCTCAGATCAAGGCTACTGTATTTACCACCAAGATGAGAAACTCCGTAGGCACTCTCTGTGGATGTAGGGACAATTAGGAGGGGCTGGTTGCGTACAACCTCATAGTTTGTCGTAATCTTTGGTTCTAAGTCAGACAAAGTAGTCTGACAGGGTTTCTGATGCATCAGGAGGAGTGAGGAATGGTCATAGCCAGTCTGCTGGGACTGCTGATTGAGTGAGGGCACTGATGAGTAGATGGATTGGTAGGGGGACACCTGCTGATCGTAAAGAGTCTGCTGCTGGTACAATGTCTGCTGAGGATACTGACTTGTTTGGGATGCATACTGATAATGGGAGTATGGACTCATAAGCTGTGCATACTGGGACTCAGACTCAGTCTGTGGTGGAATGAACTGGTTAAACTCTGACTGAGGAGCAGTCCGTGGCCGTTCTAGTCCATGACCATTACCTCGTGCCTCTCTGATGTTGCTGACCTCGCTATCTGACATGTAGTCTCGCTCTTCTGCCACTCCCTGTAAATAGGCTCTCTCCCTCTTCTCTCTCTCTTTCAGTAAAGCCTCTTTTCTTCGATTTATACCCATCTCCAGATATCTCAATTTAGCATCTATCTCTTTCTCTTCTTCATCAAGTTCTGCCTGTATCTTACGGAGTTTTGAGGACTCACGTTCAACTAAATCCAGCTCTTTGTCTATGTCTTGGAGGATTTTGGCCCGCGCCATAGTGGTGTTCCTGCACATTCGTCTTCTGGCAGAAGCAGTGGTGTACCCAGAGAGGCCAATGAGGGTATCTTCTTCCGGTGGTGGATGAGGTAGTGTACGTTTTACTTTCTTCTGAGTGCTAACTGGTGTGCTGCTCTGAGAACCTTTGCTCTGTTGATTAAAAAATAAATAAAACAGAAATAAAAAGAATAACAAGCAAGCAATATATTCAGCATGGACACTTGATATGCAATGCAATTATTAGAAGAGGACAAAATGGAACAAATTTGTCCTTTAGATAACAAGACAAGTGTGAGTCCATTTTAAAGTGCAGTACTTACTGAGTAGGTGTCTGAGTATTGGTACATCATTCTGTCCTCAGTTGTTGGACTGAGTGACTTGGGGTCAGACAGAGATCGTTGTGAGGCCCTTAGTGATCTTGGACTACTGAGATGCCTTGATGAATCAGCAGTAAGCATCTTCTGTGAGCTTTTTCCAGGGGACACTGGTGAAACTGGGGAGCATAACACTTTTGGAGTTTTGGTAACTAACAATGTCCCAACATCATCAGCTGTAAGGTGTGTGCTAACACTTATCTCAGAAGGAGCTGGACATCTTTTATCTCTGTCTGACATGATTTCTGAATCACTTTCTGTTTGGCCCCCTCTGTGTAAATCTACTTTTGTGTCCACCTGAGCCCGCACAGGAGATCTCCCAATTGTCCCTGAATGCTCTGTCTGAACTGAAATCTCTGCTACAGTCTGAATTGCAATACTTGCTACCTTGGAGCTTTTTCCCTTCTCTCCATCAACATATCTACTGGGACGAGACCTGCGTCTGCTCCGGACGGGGATGTCCCATTCATCCTGATCCTCATCATCAGTTTGCACACAGCTATCTACACTTCTCCTACTTCTTCTCCTTCTACCAGAAGGAATCTTTTCAACCCCATCTTCATCATCTGTTTGAACACCACTCTCAACCAATTTCTTTCCACTTAACCCCCCACTTTGCTCTTGCTTGGCTGTATCTGGCAGGTTTGTGGACAACAGCATTTGATCCTTTGTCAGTGCACTCACTGATACAGGAATGCTTGAACTATACTGTGTAAAAGCCCCAGAAGTTATTAGCCAGTTTTGCCCTGATGTGGAGTCATAGGTGGACACTGCAGATGACGCTGAATTGTCATCCTTCACTGGCCAGTACTGGCCATTATCTCCCCCAGAGTATTTTGAGTCAAGTATGATGTCTGAGCTCAAGGGTGGGGACATACCCTTACTTGGCCTGAACCCATATGGGTATATCTTTTGCTCTTCTAGTTGTTGCTGGAGTTGCTGCTGTAATCGATGGATTTGCTCTAACTGAAGTTGCTGCTGTGCAAAGGTTTCTTGCTGAAGAATCAGATGGGTTTTGCGTTCCTCTTCTTGCTGCATTAGAAGTTGCTGCTTCATGTTTTGAAGCTCCTCCAGCTCCTTCTGAACAATGATCTGCTCTTGCTCACGGTAACGCTGTATCTCTTGCCTCTCCCATTCAAGTTCTTCGGCTAGACACAGCTGTTTCAATTTCTCTAATTGTAAGAACTCATGTTCAGCCTTGTACTGTTGGCTCTTGCTGTCATCTAAATCAGGGAAATTTGGGGTTACCAGCATGTCCAGTGAGGCTGCTATTACCTCAAGAGTAGCATCTGAGTAGAGCTCAGGGAAGGCTGTCAGGGAGGGAAGGAGATTGGCTAATGCAGAAGGTAGGATATCCTTTGATATATCAGGCTGTGGGAATATTGATTGGTCTGTGGCTGTGGTTTCTACAAAGCCATATGGAGCAGGCTGATTTTGAAGTGCTGAAAATGGCTCTGTAGAATTTGTGAGACTATTGTATGTTGTGCTGAATATTGAACCTGGTTGGGTGGTAATTGCATATGTGGAGGGAACAGGTGCAGCAACAGATGAGTAAACAATGCCATTTGTCGATCTTAGTAAACTATTAATGCCAAATGACGTTCCTTGAGAATATGGAGTAGTGGTGATCCCAGGAAATGCCAAAGTGCCTTTCTTTGAGTAGTCCAAGGCTTCTTCTGTTATGTTAGGAAAACAAAAATAGCAGCATCATCAGCATCTAAATGAACACTTCATGAATTCAGAAGCTCTGTTTCATGCAACATTAAATACTGAAAATGAAATGGAAGCCAAAGAGCATGCAAAGATCTTGTCAGTGTCATCAGTTTAGCAGGATGCAAAGCCAAAACACTGAGGGACAACACGGAGGCAGATGCATGCATCTGTGTTTAAAAAAAAAAGAACAGAAAAAGACAAGAATGAAAATCAAGACATTCAGTGCGAACATGACAAAAATAAGAGACATAATCAATAAATTATACATTTCTCAACATTAACATACAAATAAAAAAACAAGTAAATTAAGGGTACATGTGCACAGTCATACTGACCTGTCGACATTTTAGCTGATGTCAAATCAATAGCCCCCTCAGATGCCCCATTCTGATATGTGAATCCATTCTTTCTTTCATAACCAAAGAGTCCAGCCTCTTTGAAATCACTGTCGGATATCGAAGCCTTCGTGGTACTGAGATCTTCAATGACAGGTGTGGTGGCAATATCAATTTGATAGCCAATTTGATTGTCTGGCTGTGTGGTCACAGGAGGTTGTGTTCTGCAGCTCCCTGTGAAAGGAATCCTGTAAATTACATCGCAGCAAGCAGTCCGTCTTCCAGATGTTAGATCAACTGGTGTACCGTCATCTTCCAAAACAGTTGTGACCACTCCAGAGGATGAGGACAAAGCAACCATGGTTTTCATTGGCTTAGACGTGGTGAGGTCTACAGGTCCAACTGCCGATGGCTCTATATGTATTGGTATACCACTAGTGCCATTTGTGAAGCTCACTGGGGCTATAGTTACAGGCATGAGAGTAGGAGTTGTGGTTGCAACAGCTCTGTATGAAAGGTTAACAGGAATCTCTGCACTGGTTATAGGCTTAGGTTGCGATTTTACAGGTCTGTACACTATCTGTGCAAGTGGCTCAAATGGATTATATGTGGTAAGTGGAAGAGGCACTGAAGTAGCATTTCCTAGGTCCAGAGGCTTGTCAACTGTGTTGTTGTTGTAGGCAATTGTAGCTGTGCAAGTGACAATTGTTATGCTGTCAGTTACAACAGAGAGTGTTGTAGTGGGGATTATTTCAGCACTAAGATTCACAATTTCAGGCTGTACAGCAGTGGTCTGTCGCCCACTTGATTCACTTGACAAGGAAGACCTACTTAAATCTGGGGCTGACAGATCCATTCCTTGGTCAGTCATTGTAACATTAACTTTAAATGTGGTAAGATCTATAACGTCACTAGGGTAGTGTATTATTCCATTTTGTTTAGGTTTTGGATGGACTTCTGGCTGTATTGTGATTGTAGCACCCACAGGTTCATGTATGGGTTCGACAGGAATCCTCTCCTGGACAACTGACACTGTTGTAGTTCTTTGTACTTCAGTCGTGACAACTTGGGTTACAAGATTAGGCAATGCATCAGGATGCTGCTCAGTTGTTGAGATTGCAGAGTAGACTTGGCTCATGCTTGATATAACTTTATCTTTTCCACAAATTTCTTGACTCTCAATAGATTTAGCAAATTGTGTAAATGTGACTGGTACTGGTGGCACAGTTGTTGCAGAGGTCATTGCTGGGATTTCTTTTTTTTGCTCATAAACTGCTTGGTGGTCTTGAAGCTGTGTTATTGGTACTGGTGATGGACCCAGTTCAGTTAAGACCTCTTCGGAAGCTGAGACTATTAGTACTTCTTCCATATCCAAACCAGGAATGTCTTCATTTTGAGCTGGGATTGGAATCTGGGTTATTGTTATTGGAGCAGAATATGTTGTTTGCATTTGTAGCATTTCAAGTTCTTGTTGCACACCACTCACTGTATTGTGAGGAACAAAATCAGCAGAAACTCCTGACAGTGGAGCTAAGAGAAGAGGAGAAATCAAGGAAGGTGTGGGGTACACCATTGCTGGATATGCTGTTGGTTCCATAGCAATGGGCGTTGGTGGTGCATCTGCAACAGGTGCTGCAGAAATCACTACAACTGATGCTGTATCATTTGGTGTTATAATTGCAGATGGGGAATACATTGTATTCTCCATTGTGACATGAGGAACAACAGCCATATACTGTGCTACTCCTGATGATGGCACTACAAGAGGTTCTGAAACAAATGTTTGTACAGAAGCAACTGGCAAATCTGGGATTGTTACACAAGGTTCCGTAATACTTTGTTTTGAAACTTCAGCTAGTGTGAAATGATGAGTCTCTGTTGTGACTGAAGCAAAGTCAGGTGCCATCACTTCAAGGGGCACAGCTGTATTTAAAGCTGTGGTAGGCTTTGGTGGGGCTGCTACAATTTGTGCTGAAATTAATGACACAGGTGCATCCACTGAAGCTGGAGCAAACACTCTTGGAGCATCAGATGGAACCTGCTGTTTGGGAGTCGGCAATGATGATCTTCTCATTGGTGCTTGAGTTGTAATGCCCTCGACAGGTGATCCTGGTTCTGAGGGCAATGTTATCACCACATATGTTTCAAGAGTTCTAGCAAATCTGGGTGACAAAGGTGATTTTGGTGATAAAGCACTGTGCTTGGTCTCTACAGGGGCAGTCAAACTTAGTGACAATGCATTTGGAGGTTCCCTTGTTCTTGGCAAAGTTGCAGCACGAACTGCTTGAACAACTACTGGCTCGGGACTAACTGGTGGCTTAACGCTCTCTCTTGATCTGTGACTAAATACCAGTCCTGGTGGAATACATACAGGTTTGGGGGGAACAGGGGGTGGTGATTTGTATGTTGGGGTCACAGCTGGTTTTATATTTACACTGGCCACATTTGGTGGGGGTTCGGGTAGAGTTGGTGTACCTGATGAGGGAGTTGGAATAGTCTTTTGCTGGTTAAAATCAGCCTTGGGTACTGCACTATATGGCAATTCTGGTGGTGAAGCTTGAGGAGGTGGTGGAAATGAAATCACTGGTTTATCTGTTCTTTCTTGAGAAACATGGGGTTTTGCAGATGTCACACAATGTGGAACTGTTGAATCAGTGATGAAACTTGACATTGTGGCTGGATAAGCAAAAGGAGAAACATTAACAAAAAGGGGGTGGCCTCTCCCATCTTCAATAGTTGTTTTAAATGCCACATTTTCAAGATTTGGCAATCTGACAACAACTTGACCTTGCTCTGTCTGTACAACAGGAGAAATGATTTGTGAAACTGACTGTTGTGGAGAAATTCCATCATCTGGTACATTTTCCTTCTGCATTTCCACCATTCTTGGCTGAATATTGGTCAGCATTGATTGAACTGGTTGGGAGGGTGAAGTTCCAAAAGCAACAGTTGTAGTAACAGTGGGAGAAACAACAGAGACTGTCTTTGCAGCAATATGCTCTCTATGACCTGCTAGAGGAGAAATAGTGGCTGGCTGGCCTAACTGGGGTGCCATGTGTGATATGGTTTCTTCTGGCCTCTGAATAGGAATTTGAATAGAAACACTGTTTGGTGGCTGAGTCTCTTTTGCTGAAGCAGGAATACTGGATTGAGCAGATGATGGTGTGGCCACTTGTCTGGTCTGGTCTGTAGAGAGAACCTTTGCTGGTATTGAGGCTGATACCATTGTTGGAACAGAAATAGGTGGTTGGTCCACTGCTGAAACTGTAGCTGGAAGTGGGGCATAGGATAGAGAAGGTACTGGAAAAGTCACAGAGATTGATTGAGATGGAGATGTAACCAGTTCTGGCATTTGAGCAACAATGGTGGTAGTTGTAGGAATCTGATTCCTGAGTGCAGTGGATGGCAGGTTAGGCGCTGAAACTGGAGTTTGTTCTAGAACTGGATGGCCTAATGCAGGGGACACAAGATCGGGCATTTGAACAACAACAGAAGTTTGTGTTAAAGGTCCTTTTTGAGACTGAACAATGGGTGTAACAACAGTAGTAGTATGAGTTTTTACATAGTCTACTTTTGGAGCAATTATTTGTGCAACAGCTTGTTTGTCTATAGAGGCTGATTTAGCAGCTGAAAGTGATGCATGTATTGCACCGGCCAAAGGTTTCTGAACTAAATCTTGATCTTGAGCTGAATCCAGTGTAAAGGATGAAAGGCTATCTGGAGTAGGGACTATTTCCTGTTTAGGTTTTGGTATAACTGTTGGTTTTGGTGCAGGAGTTGGTTTTGGACCTGGTGTTGGCTTTGAAACAAGAATTTCAGAAGGAGTCGGAATGCCAGCATTTTCTGAGACATGTGGTGAGGCTGGAATGACCGGTGAAGGGAATCCAATAATCTGTGTGGAAGATGCAACAGAAGCACTTGCTGATGGGTGTGTTGTGGCTTGCTCAGACACCAAGTCTGGCATGTGAATTACAACTGGGGCAGAAACTTCAGCAACACTGGGGCTAGCTGGAGTGGTTAATTCAGATGTCTGGTCAGAAACGGGAGAGGATGATGGTGCTGTTGTTAGTTCTATATTTGAATCTGGGGATGAGACTGCTGAAGATGTTGGTGGAGACAGTGGTGATATTGCTGTTGTCTCCACAAAATGTTTTGATAAGGGAACTTCACAGATTACAGAAATGGGAACAGTCTCAAATGATTCTTCTGGGGCTTGTGGTTCCTCTTCACTTTGAGGGATATCAGTTGGCTCAGATGACATTTTTTCTTGTGTGACACAGTACTCCTCTTCAGCTTCCTCTTCACCAGAGGAGCACTGAGTGATCTTTAAGTCAGGAATTGGATATAAAGCTTTATTCCCAAATACATCCTGAGTAGACTCTGTAATATAAGGCTCCAAAATGCATTCTATAGGTTCAGCAAGGTTGTCTTCTTCCCCACTTGAAGGGATCAGAATCACCTCAGGGGAATCATATGATGACTCAGACAAAGTTAGAGGGGAGGCAGGAGACACAGGAGTTGATTGTGTCGGACTTGTTCCTGGTGTTAAAACATCTTTTTGTGTCTTCAATTGCTCTGCATAGGCATCCTCTGTTTCCAAAAGTGGCTTTGCATTTTTATCTGTAGTAAGTACATCATTTCCAGAAATAGTCACATAACAAGTGTCACTGACATCAAATGGCAAGGATGTGTCAATCTGTGTTGAATGTGTTTGCTGAGCCTCCTTCTCTTTTTGCATGATCTTGCTCCTTTTATGCATAATCTCTTCATATGCCTCATCTGGTGTCATAAGTATCCTCACCGACTCATGTTCAGACAACTTTCTCAAATCTTCCTCATGGGTGATTTTACCAAGAGCTGCTGCAGCCTGTTCTTGTTCTTCAACTAAAGTTTCATAAGCATAGTCCTCTATTAACATGCCTCCATATAATGGTTCAATATCGGGTGGTGTGAATTTCTCTGATGGTTTGTATTCCTGTGCTTTCTGCATCATTTCCTCATATACCTCTTCAGAACTCTTTAACGGCTTCTCTGCAGCATCATGTGTTTCAGATGATAATGTTCTGCACTCTGCATTCTCTGGTTCAGATTCAAAACTAGGTGAAATGTCAGAGAAGGAGGAGGACTTCTGTTCCTCCATCCCTGCTGCCTTCCTTAATTTATCAGTTTTAACCAAATGATCACGTCTCCTTCGCATGCCCAGATCATCTCTTTCCGCCTTTAATTTTTTTGTGGCCTTTCTTAACTGCTGCTGATCATCTCTTTCATCTTCCTGATCCATCTGTTCACCCTCCTCACGTAACTCATCCTCCTCAGACGAGTCCTCTATAGTGGGAATGGCCTGACCATGAGGTCTATGTTTTGCCTTTCTTTGCTGTTTACCTTCCGCTCCTGCCTTTTTATGACTTGGGCTACTATCACTGTCTTTATCAATAGAGGATACAGAAGTAGGAGAAGCTGTTCCTGGTGTGATGCTAGACACCTGAACACTGGACGACCCATCACCCTTGGATGAGTCTTCAATCAGACTCTCATGTCCCTCTGTGGTCTGTCTAACAGGAGTTTTTTGTGTAATGGCTGTGGTGTCATTAGCTATGATCTTTTCATTGTCATTTGATACATCTATTTCCACTATGATTTCTTTTAATGCTTCTGGGACAGGGATGGCTTGGGCAACTTGATCATCTTGGTCATTAGAAGACAGACCGATATCAGAAATCTCCTCAGGCTCTACAGTAAGTTTCTTTAGGGCACGTTTAGGCTTCATGAAATCATCAGATTTTTCAACTTCTCTGGTTTCTTGCTGTGTTTGTTGTTCTTCTCTGTGTTTTTTCTCATCAGAAGGTAAGTTCTCCTCTTCACCCATGTGCATAAGTTGTCTTCGTATGAACTCTTCGTCATCTCCAGAATTTGAACTGTCTAAATTGTAGTCCTCACTGCTGGAGGAAGCAGGCCTCACTCTTCTTCTCTGTATCTGAGGGGAGGGTTCACTCTCACTGCTGTCCTCATGGTATTGTTTTACACTGTCCGATGTTCTGACAGGCAACAGTTTTGCAGTAGTTTCTTTTATGGTCATTTCTCTGATTCTCTGTATCTCCTTAAGCTCCTCCTCAGCCGAGCTGTATGATTCTACCGATACTGGCAAGATGTCCTTTCTATGTTGCTCTTTAATATCGGCTTTTAAGGTGTCTACTTTAGAAATTTCTGGAAGACTACTATCTATCTGTACCACAACATCTTTCTGTTGTCCTTCTATTGCAGGTTGAGTGTATGTATCCTCTTTAACCTGCGGAAAATGAAGAAAGAAAAAATGGCAAATACATGAAATTACTATTGTAGTAATTCCAGTATTGTCTTAAAACATGCCTGCCTCCTATTCATGCCTAACAATTAGTTTTAAAATAATACAATAAAATAATATAAAACATATGTTTAAATAATAGAATAATAATAATAATAATAATAATAAAAAAACTTATTGCATTGCTCAATAATGTCTATATAATAATATACCTT
This sequence comes from Cyprinus carpio, assembly GCF_018340385.1. Classification (NCBI taxonomy): domain Eukaryota; kingdom Metazoa; phylum Chordata; class Actinopteri; order Cypriniformes; family Cyprinidae; genus Cyprinus; species Cyprinus carpio. The sequence goes on from NC_056589.1 coordinate 24,332,479, forward strand.
TACTTCATCTGCCTCAGTTGTCACTGCTGGAAGCATAGACATCGGTTCTCTCTCTACTTGTGTCTCAAATGGGACTTTGTTTTTGCCTGTTTCTTTTGAAGTGGCTTTCTGAGTCTCTGCAGCTGCCATCTCTGTCTGCAGCATATCTGTGGTAGGAACAACAGGGAGAGGTCCAGGGAACACTGGAATGGTCACCACTGCCTTTGCAACAGTAGTAGGGATGGTTTTCTCCTCCTCTGCCTGCTTTACAGGTGATGGTTTTGGCTCAGATTTCGGAATAGGTGTCTGTGCAGAAGTCTCAGACAGCTGTGTTTTGGGTGTAACTGTAGGCTTGTCTTTTGTGGATACTGGGCTGGATATTGGTATTTTTCCCATGTCTCCCAGCTGCCCAGCTAGAGCTCTCTGTGTTTGACAAATCAAACACAACCACTCAGCCTGCAAAAAAGACATAAAATGAGATTTGATAAATATATTGCAAATCAATATTTATATAAATAATGTTAATTAAATATCTCAGAAATACAGGCATCCTATTAATTTAGTGTCACAAAATACTCTGATGGTCCTAATTGTTGATGGTCCATACCTTCCACCCAAATTAAATATTTTTGAATAAATTACCAACAACCTTAGGGCATGTAATTTATTTAAAGATGGTAAAGGACAGTGCATTTAGAAGGGGAAAAAAAAGGACAAAAATTTACTGTCCTCAGCAATTTTACAAAGACCCTCTTCTTTTCATTATTCTGGCAAGGTAGAGTAGCACTAAAACACCCGTCTCTGTTCCTACAGGTGACATGTGTGTGTGTGTGCCTACTTAACCATATTTTGGGGACAAATTTGTACCCACAATTGAGCTAAACCTGACAAAATCTCCATAAAGGTCCTCATTTGTAAAACTGGTATAAAAATAAAGGAAACAGGTTTTTTTTTTTTTTTTTTGTAATTGTAGGTCTGAGGACATGCTATGATTCAAATAGAGACAGAGAGAGAGAGAGAGAGAGAGAGAGAGAGAGAGAGAGAGAGAGAGAGAGAGAGAGAGAGAGAGAGAGTTATGTGACTTAACAGGAGATTAGGGTTTATTCCCATGTCCAGTGATGCAAACAAGCCATAATTCGTAGGCACATGGTCTGACTTGAACACTCTTCTTTATCATGTAACACCCCCTCGGTCTCTTTTGTCATACTCAAAGGCTTATTCACAAAGCTGTGATTATAGAAACTACATTTTCTTAGAAATTGCATTGTAAATCAAATAATTTAAAAAGCATGGGCTATGCAAATGCATTCTAAAGGAAAGAAATTGAAAGACAAATCCCAATACTAACTCCAGACTGAAGCCATAACTCCTATACAACATAGCTATTCTATTAAAAATGCTGCTAAATCTCCTTATTTGTAGATCATTTGTATTTCATCTCTCTCGCTGTAATGACATATTATTAATGATTGCAACAGAAAGCTGAAAGATGTATTCTGGATCTTTTTAACATTATGTACTAGAAAGAAAAATTGAGGCATAACCAGATGATGGTAGACACATGTAATCACAGACAAAGAGGATAAGTCAATGAGGTAGATCAAGACAGCCTTCCTCTTCATTACGCCTGAATTACAATAAAATACCAGACTAAAGAACAAGGGTTTGACTGGGAAACCAGATAAGATTTATGTCCCCAACAGCACAGTTTGTCCTGAGCCTTTAGCTCTGTGCCAAAACCTAGTGAGCTGCCTACCTAGACAGCATCTTAGGCATGCCTAGGCAGGCTGAAAGAATTGCAACTATTCTTCAGACATAAGGCAAAATTTATAAAAATAAATAAATAAATAAATAAATAAATAAATAAGGAGAATTAATTATAAAAATAAATTAAAAAAACTATCAAATTCAAAATGATTATTATAATTTACTAGTTGGCTCAATATTGTGTGGAAGTATTCTTATGCTGTTAAACTGTACTCTTAGCAACAAATTCTACTGAAATCTTACGGGTAATCTTAAGGGTAAAAAGTGTTCCAAAAGAAACTTAATAGACAGCTACTGATTGGAAAAGTTTTGTAGTTCTTGTGAATTTGGGCAAATTAGTGAATAATTAGTAGTAATGGAGTCACATTGGTGAGGCAATTGCCTAGAGCAGCTTATTTATTGAGAAAAGCCCTAAGGGCACTTCTGAGCAAGAGAAGCTTCATGAGACTTAATAAATCCTGTAAATAATACAACAAATATGAACATGATATACTAGAAAACTACTATCTTACCATAAACTAGATATGCTAATTTTCCTTTTAGAGCAAGATAAATTAACTCACAAACATAGCCATAAGATAACCAGAAACGCCCATAGTTGCAAAAAGAAATGAGAACATGCTCATTTCAACACTGGCAATGGTTTTAGTCAAAGGTGCAATAATCACCTCTAATGGAAACGTGACTGGCTTATCCATATGCAAATCAGGAGAAGCCTAATTGAATGCCCAGGCCCATCAGAGCAGGGAGACCAATCAGAAGATTAAAGAACAATAAAAGGAACCAATCATCTTTTCCAGCATGTACGACTTTGTGAAAGAATCCTCATCACTGCTGCTTGTCAGTACTGTGTATGCAGGCAATGTAGAGTGATCACAGCACACAATAAAAACCACAAAAACTGAATTGTGGGCACTAAAATCAGGAAGATATATAAAAGTGCTTAATCAAGGTGCTAAACAAGGATGCGCAAAACTGCATATTTTCTAAATTAATTAGTCTGTGTGTTGCCTGAACTACATTAATCTGCCTTGAAAAATCAATTAATAATTTGGATTGTTTGGAATTCATATAAATCTAAACAGCACACCAGATTTTATTTTATTTTTGCAGAATAAATAGATATGCAACCTGTATTAACAGAATACGGTGATTCCAATATCGTCAGAATATGAATATGCTAACATTCAGAATCCAAAGTTGCAGAGTATCTTTAGTCATTTATAAAATTCTTCCTCTACATTATCTAAATGCTTCCTCAACTTTACTTTGTCTGCTTTGTATTGCAGTAGAGAAAAGGGCAACAGCAGAAATATGCTTTTCAGATCAATCTAACTAATGTCATGGTGATTACATTTATTCTACAAAGAGCAGTCAAGGAGAGATATCATTCTCTAAGATCATTTATGTCTGCTCAAGCATTTGGGGAGAAATGTCAATGTCAGCGTCCTTGAATAACGAAGATATGATTCATTTGTGATACATATATTATTAATTTGTGGGTGATTTACACTTCTCTGGGATAAATGTGCTTCTACTGCATATTTGTTAGTTTCACATCTGACACTATGGAAATACTGCAAAAAGGAGAGGTAAGAAATAGAAACCATCTGTCTCTAATAGACAAGGAAATAATGTTTCACGGGGGAAAAGCACAAAATTAACACCTTAATTTTTCACACATTCTGACCAACGTTATAGCACATAGCAAACAAAATCCATCCAACATAAAAATGAGAACAATAAATTCTGCACTATGTTTTACTATGACTTTTTTTCATTCTACACAGCAGTGAAAGATCATGCAACATTACCCAACATCATAGCTTCCCACTTCAACAGTGTTTGTACGGCTGGTTGCACTTGTTTTGCCATTCCTGCCATTTACTATAGAATATAAATGCCAAAACTACTAGTACACTGGTACAAACTCAATCTTACAATTAAAAAAAAAAATAAAAAAAAGATTAAAAGTGTAGTTGTCCTACAGCATCACATTCATAGTTAATTCAGTACTTGAGTACTGTTTGACTGACTAATAGTTTCTTTTGTATGTTTGAAAGAACCTTTTTCAGAACTTCTGTCATTTTTTCATGTATTTTTCAGTTGTTTGTGATGACTAGTTAATAATATTTATTATATTTATAATATGTGTGTCTATCTCACAATTGCTCAATCACAAATATTTCTTGAAATACTGACTATAACCAAAAATGTACTGACTACAGAAATTTGTCAATAATGAATTTTAATTGACCTTTTAAGAAACAATTAAATTTGCATGGCTTTTCCAGACCTAGAAATCACACTTTAAATTCTCTCATATTTTCATATTTTCTAGGACAATGGAAAACCTGCCCTCAAGGGCACTGTGCAAGAGAGGCTTCATAAAGAATAGTGCTTCTAAAAAGGTTCAAGCAAAAAATCCAGTAAAAAAATACAACAAATACAAACATGATATAAAAATAAACAGAACTTGAACATCTGACATCAATGGTTCTCTAAGTATGAAATACTTGAAGTTTACTGCTACATTATATGTCCAATGTTCTTAACTCTAATTTTATGTTGAGTTGTTACCATCCTAGCACAATGACAGTGAGTAGTATTATTAGTTGGTCCTTCCTGTTGTGCAAATGCATCTCTGTGCCCGCCACAGCTGGTTCTGAACCAGCCAGGCCTGGCTGAATGCCATACAAAGTCCTTTTTAATTACAGACAACCAGCAAGGACCAGCAGGCTTGGACACAGACCTCACATGAGCCTTTGTTCTCAGCGATTAACCCCAGAAAAAAACAAAAAAAAAAAAAACACACCAGCTCTCTGATGATTAAGACTCATCAAGCCTTACAACACTACAATAAGGCACTCCATTGAAGGAGATATCTGACCTTTTACCAAAATCTAATCTGTTAAATCTGTTAAACTTCAACCAGCCAGGATGACTTGAAGTAATAGCGAATGGCATAGCTATACAAGTTGGATCTTTTCAATATCTGAAAGCTATACTCACTAAAACCTGTTACTCTCCAGCCATCTAGACAATTGCATTTTTCCTTAAGAACTCCTTAAGATATAGCTCTTTCATTCATCTGCTAAGGGTATAGCACAATCTGCAATGCCAAAAGCCATTAGGATAATAACACTTTGTGTTCAACATTCATTGCTGCAAAAGCTTGCTCCCTAAAGTTCTGTAAATGAATGCATACTAACAGAGTTCCAAGCTGCAGCTGTTTCAAAGAGCCCAAATATACTGCAATTGCATTTTGTAATAAAATGCCACAAGTTTGCATAATATTCAAAAATATCTCACAGGACATTCCAGGTGAAATAAAGTTTGTTGTATTTTGTCAGCCTGTCTGTTCTCCAAAGCTGGAACAGATTTGCATTTGAGAAGTAAGATGAATTTATAGCCAAAGTTATATATTAGAAGTGCTATTCCTCCACGGGACCACAGCATTGCAGAGCTGTGTCTGACACCGTATTGATTCCTGGAAGCTGCCTTTGGCAACGGTTGTAACTGGCTAATATAGTGAGCTTTCAACCACCCCCGCAGTGGTACAGTCCCAATAAATCAGGCCCCATGATAATAGAGAATCTTGACCTACTAATCTGTAATAAGCAGAGTGTTCGGCACTGAAGGCACAGAGCCAAACCGTGCTGCCCACCGGTGTGACAGAAAGCAGATAAACAGAGAGCGAGAGGTGTAGAGAAGGCTTTTTTTTAAAAACAATATCCTCGTTTTATTATTGTGTGCATCAGCAAAATGTATGATTGAAGACATGCAATTTATCTTGAGTACAGGTTGAAAGACAGAAGATGAAAAATTAAATATTTCTAATTTTCTTTATAAATGACCAAACTATGCTGAGTGTTTCAAAATGCTCTCTTTTTGTGTCCTAGTGATGTTCTTTTGACTGCTCTCATTTGAAGAGTCAAACATGCACAGACACGCTGTAGGAGCATCTAGAGAGCTCATTGGTTTATAAAGCAGCTTGTGAGAAGGGAAAAAAAGTAAGGTGCATCTCTCTAGTCTCGCCTCAGACTATTTATACACCCACCGTCTCCTCCAGGGCAGCTCTCCTTTTTTACTCGGCAACAGTTGCCGTCTGCATTCGAGAATATGAAATATCTCTTCCTGCAGCTGTCTGTGAATCCTGCAGCATTTGCGACAGAGCCAATCTCATGCACTGGGGTGTGTGCAACCTATAAATGTAATTAAGAATGCGTAGGTCAAAGATTAGGAGAATTAAATTAGATTTGTTGCAGTGTAATTCCTGAAAATTGTGCTTGGTGCAGAATTGTTCTAAAATCATTCAAATATCTTTGGTAGAAAGAAATGAAAGCAACAGACTTATTTCTCATTATCTATTTCTGTTCCTGTGCATTAAAAACATTGCTGCAAGCAGCAATTACGGAGCCAAGCACACTTGTGGAATGAAATATTGTAATGCAGAGTAGATTTGTGTAACCATGACAACCGCTGACAGCTAGTGTTTTGAAAACAACTGGTTCAAAGGCTAGAAGCAGATTTATTATTGCATTATTGCTTTTTACATAAAGCAAAGTGTTGCAATTACAAGGTTTCTTCTCAATACGAAATCTTTTGTTTCAATATCCTCACTATTAACTTTGTAGCAAAGATGTTGAAGATTGGACAGATGTTGTTTGTGGTATAAACAAAGTATGCTAATTGGTTCAAATTTGTTAGTATATGGTTAATCCTGTAAAACTGGTAGTCATAGTAGGCCCTGGTCTTTGACAGAAAAGGCATTTTCTGAAACAAGTTATTATCACCAATATATTGCACTACTGTACACGCAAATTGTTTGGTATATCAATATAAATGAATACATACTGTACATACAAATAAGTAGGAATCCCATGAAATCTGTTAGCTGAGGTTAAAAAATGCTTGAAAAATTAAAACTATATATTGGTTGGGAATAAATTGAATTCACCAGTTCTTGTGATGGAATTTAATTCCATCACAAGAATTAAAAAAAATAAACTATGACATTTGGTCATAACTTGTTGACAAAAGTTATAATTTAAAATGTATACTTCTGTATTTTATTTATTCCTTTGATTCAGCAGTCATTACTCATGTCCTCATTGTCACAGTGCCCTTAAGAAATCTTTCTTATATGATGAATTAGTGCTCAAGAAACATTTCTAATTATTATCCATGTTAAAAACTGTTGTTCTGCATTTGAACTTTGTGTTTGTTGTGATTTTTTTTTTTTTTTTTTTTGTCAAATAGAAAGTCACTTTTAATCAATTTAATCCATCCATATAATCCATAAATCATACTAACCCCAAACTTTTGACCAACAGTGTATCTAAAACTTATTAACTGGAAGAATGTTGCTATAAGGAATAGCAACTCTTCAATCAATGTGCCAAATGTCCCAATGATTTATTGTACATTTCTAGGGGCTGCCACAGATTTAAAAGGCAGAAAAAGCAGCAGAGGAACAATAAAATGCAGATATAATATATGCCTACACACCTTTGATGCTTGGCCCCATAAAAAGATTGACTGTAGCCCCATGCAGGTCAGGTTATATGATACAAGTTAGTTAATGGCATTAAATAAGTCTAGCAGGTTTTACGTGCCTCTCAGAGCCTCAGTATAATAAACATCATTTATTACCAAGCACACCTTGAACTCTTCCATGCAGTGGGATGATCATATTACTGTGCATAAAGCATCCAGGGCACAAACACACAGACACATCAAAACACACCCACACATGTGCGCACACACAAGACTAAAAGGAGAAAAAGAGAAATAAAGAAAATGTGCACATAGTGACAATGGCCATGTTGTGTAAACCACCAGAGCATTGTTCTGTGTTAATGACATGACATAGAAAACTCAATCCCATCGAGAGCATACACAACTCTCTCGGGCACAGCAAGGCACCAGTGTATTACCACCAGAGGAACAATGAGGAAACACAGCAGACAGTAACCACTGCTGCTCTGTCAATTACTGCATATAAGACCAAATAGAATGCTCTGTTCTTTAAAGAGTTTCATATACAATAGCTAAGTAAACAAATGGAAGGAACTGAAAGCTTAATCTCAAGTTCAAACAGACTATCCATTGCAGTGAAGCAGCAGTAAAGAAATCGGAAATTGGATTTCTGACATCAGAAAAAAGGGAGATGCATAACACCTGGAGAAAACTGATTTGCATTCCCATTCATCTTAATGCCAGTTGCTGTGCTATTGAATGACATTAAGCACTAAGGTGGAAATGGTACTGTAAACTAAATGATGAATGAACACAGATGTTTTTGGTGAAAGAAACCTTGACTATCAAAATTAAACCTTGACTATCAAAAAATGAGTATACAGCTGGAAGGAACTGAAAGAAAAATGATTTATTTTAAATATAAATATAAAACATATTTTATTTGATATGTATATATATATATATATATATATATTATATACTATATTATATATAGATCTATATATATATATATATATATATATATATATTTATATATATATATATAAACATAAACACACACACATATATATCAGTTTACTATATATTAGGGGTGGAACGGTTCAACTTTTTCATGGTTCGGTTTGTATCACGGTTTTAGTGTCACGGTTTCGCTATGGTTCGTTATGTACTATGTTTATGGAAAAACTATACTTTCAAATAAATAGAATATTCTATCTAACTAAAAGCAACAGCACAAATAAATATAAAAGAGTAAAGATACAAATAAAATAAACAGGTTTCTTTTTTGTTTGTTTTTTTAGGTAGGTCTAGCATTAGTTTTTAGGTACAGAAATTGAAAAAAGTAATCTAATTTATTCAGTCAAATATGCAATGCTGTATTACATTAAAGATTTATTAAAGTTACAAATGCTATTCAATCAAGAGCAGTGAGTGATTTATTTGTTGTTGCTGTTCGATTAATATTAAGACTGTCACTTTAAGAGAATGCACTCATCCAGTGCACTGATACAGTACGTTTAGCCAGCTATGTCTGCTATAGAATACTTATCACACTTAAATGTTAAAACTGGCAAAGCTTAAATGAGTTTAGTTTAAACACAGATATCAACGTGTGCTGTTCAGATCTCACCTGTGCATGCGATATAAGCACCCGGGTGATGACAGAATAAATGACTGCTCATATTCCAGCATACAGCATTCACATTGAACAATTGAAGTGAATGGTTTGTCACCCTAAACTTGGTTAATTATAATTGACCTAAATATAACAACATTATTCTATCATTCATAAAAAACTACTTATATAAAATGTCTTTATTTTTCGTTTTTCATAATTGCAAAAAGTAAGACATCAGCATAGGCTGTTAGATGGCATACAAAAATACACAAGTCCCCTTGGGTCCAGCAACAGCTTTCTTGGAGCTGCTGTCACAATGCTAGCTGAGGTAGATTAAATCTAAACCTATTTTTGGCCAATGGTGTACCAGATGCGTACATGGCATATCACTAAATATCTTAACATCACGCATCAGCATGTGAAGCTATGCCTACAGCTTTACACATGACAGATAAGTGAATGTAAATTGTCATTCAAAAGGTTGTTTGGGCATACACTGTATTTTTCAATTAACATCAGAAGCACATAATCTGTTTTCTTGTGTGAAGGTGTAGGATTGTAGAGGCCAGAGTTAAAGGATCATGTTAAGGGCATATAAAAAGAGACTGACTGTGTCATATCCAAAAGGGCAGGATGACAGTGCAATGCCGAATATGATTCAGCACTGAAAAATCCAAGGCTGTCTGTTTCTAAGTGGGCCATCTTCTGCAAATACTTTTTTTATATATATACATAGAAAGAAAATGTTCTAGACAGTGTGACCCATGGGAAGAAGGACTGAATAATGAATACAGTAAATAGCCTGTTTATAAAGCACTAACTTCCAAACTATATAGAAACACTGCAAATATGCACCAACTGATAACATGTCCACAAATGGTGCTTACTTTTTCCATAAATTGACATCAGATTATATCATCCTTTAACTGGATCTACAGTGGACATGGGTATACTGAAAACCCCAACAATGTTGATTATATTAAATTTACCCATCTAGAGCTGTTTCTACACTGCACACAGCTGCAAATATACTGATTACAATTATGTGGCATAAATGTATTTGCACAGTTTCAAAATTTCAGGAAACAGTGGATCACATGAGATTGTTCATTAGCATGCACAGCAGGCAGAAAATGAGGTGCAAGTTGATTGTCAAAACAGAGCTCCTATAGTTTGTCAGACTAAATGCAGCATAGGAGCATATTTTACCAGGTTAACTGCTTTCCTGACACAGTCAAGTGTTTACTGATTAATTCTAAATTTAAATCTCCAAACTTTAGCCCACTGTAGCCTATTACATTTACACATTCTAAATAACTGAAATCAAAAAAAGAAAAAAAAAAAGAAAAAACCATCAGCGATGCCCTGCTCGTATATGATTTGCAGTGCACCACTGAGAGAACAACTGCAGCTGGATACTGAACAGACGACATTACAGAATATTAAATACTGTAACATGTCTTATTCTCATACTATTTCCTTCAGTGTGCTGTAATAATCCACCAATCCATAAATCAAACCGTTTTCTCATTAAATTACTTCTGCAATCACAGCTCTGATGAAAGCAATGAACAGCTTGTTGGGGTCACAAGCACAGGAAGTCACATAAGCATAAATGATGGACAGCTGACATGCTGTGGGAGTGGCTATGCACATGCTGCAGATGGCATGGGAGCTTTAGTCCATCAGTCCACAAGCACAAGGTAGACATCTGGCAACTCACCCTGCCCCCACCCCCATCACCACCTCCATTTAGGATATCATGAGGCACACCACCCATCTCCATATTCAAACCTTCAGTCACTTTAACAGTGTGCTGCAAGCTGTGGCTCTCTTCAATCACCCTGTTATGTAACCACACGTTTTGTCCAAACACAGGGATTCTTCCCCCGGAGTCAGCACTCAGCATGTTTCAGCATTAGCGTGAAGCTACGCTCTCATAAATACCACTCATGCAGATTATCACCTCTGCTCTCTAAGCTTAGTGTTCACTCAAGGCCTGGGCAGCTCACCAAATAAAAGTTTGCAATGCAGAGTGCATGCATAATTTTAAAAATAATTTTAAATGGTCTTGTTTTGCATACAAACAGCAGTTAAATTATCACAACAACATTACTGCCCACTTAAATTTTTATGTTTTGAATTCCCAAACAGTTTAATTTATTAGCAGTTTTAAATCACCAAAGAGACAATAGTGCTCACTTTAATTTTCTATGCTTTGAAGTCACAAGCCACTTAGTTTCTTAGCAGGGTTTTGTTGACTCAGTCTACACTGGCTGTTATTGGCCAAACCTGAAAGAATTCCAATCACTCATTGTTCCCTGCAGAATGCTAATACATTTATTGGCTCTTCTACTGCATCCTCAGCCCTTGTGGAGTTTTAGTGAAATTACAATGATTTGGAAAGAGCCATCTGGAGAATGAGTGGGCATAACAGAGGTTACGAACTGCACATTAGAGAACCCACCACTCCAGATTTTCTGTCTGTCAGACTCATGCACCCAAGAACATTGGCTCATTCATCATCAATACATAAGAGCTAAGACTAAAAAAGATATCAGTCAGAGGAGCCTTTTGGGCAGTGACACCCACAGAGTGACTCCCAAGAACATTGGCTCATTAGTCATCAATATGTAAGAGCTAAGACTAAGAAAGATATCAGTCAGAAGAGCCTTTTGGGTAGTGACTCCACAAAAAAAAAGAGAGTCTAAAGTACTTTAGTGAGGAAATCAAATTAAACTAGCAATCAACACATAATAAATGTCTATCTACTAAAGACACATATTAAAAATAATAATGAAATGAACACTATTCCTGTAAAAACCAGACCTTCAGAAACATAGACTTAAGACAATCAAATAGCCAATGACTCACCTCAGCAAGGTGAGGCATAGGGTTGAATCCACAGAGATGACATACAATGCTTTTACATTCAGTGCAGGTGTTGTAATTAGGAGGGTCCGTTGTGCCCATGTTAAGATCCACATTGCAGAGTGGGCAGGTGAATGGTTGAGGTACACTTTCAAGATGTTGTTCAGGTTTATCTTTTTCTAAAGTATGTTCCCTTGATACTTTGCTCTCATTGAACTGCTCTGGTTTCTTTTCAACAGGTGGCTTGTTCTCTTTTTCAGGAAGTACCTTGTTGGGTTCTGTTGCAACAGATCCTTTGCAGGATGTTGGCAGTGTAGTCTTGGCATAGGCCACTGAGCTTTTGCGAGAAGCTGGTGCTGTGGTAGATTTACCAGACTCAATAGATACTGTTGAGCCTTTTCGTGAAGTTGGGGGTGTTGTAGATGGCTCATCTTGAACAGCTGAGGAGATCAGATTAGACGCTGAACTAAATAATGAGGATCCAAACCCTAGAACTTTCCCAGAGACAGCAGAAACTGACTGTGGGGATGGTGATCGAGATCTAGCCGTTTCTGTCAGGCCACCAAATCCACCAAAGAACTTTCCTGTGGTTGGCTCAGATGGTTTAGAAGATGTAGACTGTGCTTTAGGACCACCTAATCCAAAACCAAAAAAATGTGATTCCTGTTTTGGGGGTCCAAGCTCGGTAGGTAGAGCAGATTTTACAGGAGTGGTTGTATCTTTGGGTGGCTCTTGCGGAGCTTTCGCAGGATTTGGTTGAGTATCGTTTTGCTTAGGAGGCTCTTTTCTTGGAGTGATTTTATCAGTTGCCTTGGCATCAGTACCTGCCTTTTGTTGAGAGCTTGGAACTAAGATCTCTTTCTTAATTTCTTGAGGAGGGACAGCTTTCTTTTCAGATGCAGCAGGCTTCTCATCAAGTTTCGTTTCAAGTGGTGCTGTAGAAACCTTGTCAACTTTGGATGGAGTTTGGTTGTCTTTCCCTAAAGGAACTGGCTGAGGTTTCACTGTGGGACGTTCAGATGTTTTCATCCCTGCCTGTGCCCGTTGTACCTGGCAATTCAGGCAGAGCCATTCCTCAACCTGCAATAATTATAAGAAAATTACTGGCATTAAGATATTATATCTTCTACTCTAATCTCTTATAGTAGGTTTCTACATTGAGAACCTAATAACTACTAAAAACTACTGCTTCCTCATACAATAATATAACACAATTTAAATGACCACTTATTCACATCATTAACATTGTCTGTGCGACAATTTTTATTTTATTTTTTTATTTTTTATCCTTACTTTACATATCTGTAAATGAAATGAATGAAAAGCTGGTGAGGGTCAAAGACTGCTGTTGAACTTATTTGTATACTCCATAATTACACAAAATAACTTCAAGACACACTACTACAGAATATGTCTTGGGAATTGCAATTGCTTGCCACACTGACAACATGAATACAAATGGCCACTCTTAAATATTGTTTTTAAAAACAAAATAAAGCAAATACGCAATTAGCAGACAAAAAGTCAAAGATGTTCTGTACTTAACAGCATTTAAAGAAAACATAGACATAAAACTATAAGTGAAATTAGAGCTTAATGATAGAAGACTAAAAATGCATGGGGAAATGTCCTGTTATTGACTATTTTTGGAATGTCTAATAAAGTGCAACAAATAATTATTATTATTTTATTTTTATTCAGAATGCCAGTGACATTGTTTTATTCTGTAGTATGATGACAATGCAAGTTATCTTGGCTTAATGTAAATATCTACTGTATAATGGATTAAAAAAAAACAACAAGACTGGTACATGGTACACGTATTATTCGTGTTAAAAATAGAGGTCAAATGTCTTACCTCTGCTTGATGAGGCATTGGATTAAATCCACATTGGCTGCACACTGTTGTCTTGCATTCTGTGCATGTGTTAAAATTCTTGACATCCTTGGAACCAGTATTGAGTTGCACTTTGCATAATGGACAATTAGTCTTGACTTCTTCAGAAGTAGGTTTCTGAGGTGGTTTGGGTGCTGTGACTTGCTTGATTTCTGGTTTCTTCTCTATTGGTTTCCCTCCATCTTGTCCTGCATGTGGTTTGGTGTCCCCTATCTTACTAGAGTCTATTGCCACTGCAGATCCTTTACGAGATGTGGGAGGAGTAGTCTTAACAGAGGTCTGGGACACTGTGGATGCCTTTCGAGAAGTTGGGGGTGTAGTGGAAGGTTCATCTTGAACAGCTGAGCTGATTAAATTCGATGCTGAGCTAAATATAGAGGATCCAAAGCCCAGAACTTTTCCAGAGACAGCAGAAACAGACTGTGGTGATGGAGATCGAGATCTTGCTGTTTCCGTCAAGCCGCCAAAGCCAAAGAGTTTCCCAGTGGTTGACTCAGATGGCTTAGAAGCAGCAGGTTGTACCTTAGGACCACCAAATCCAAAACCAAAGAAACTGGATTCTTGTTTTGGTGGCTCTGCCTGTGAAGGTGGAGTTGCTTTTTCTGGGGACTTGTCAGACTCCTTTAAGAGTATGTCAGATTTTTTATTTTTCTTTGAATCTGATGTTTCTTTCATCTGAGAGGATGCAGGTTGTGCCTTTATGTTAGTCTCTGGTAGTTTTGGTAAAGCTGAGACTGATTCATTCTTTTGGACATCCATTGAAACAGGAGTCTTAGTTTTATCAGCAACAACATCAGGAACCATGGTTGACACTAATGATGGTGCCCCTGGTGTTATACATTCTGTTCTTGGAGGCGGGGCTGAGATGGAGACATTTTCAGGTTGTGCATGGGTCTCTTTTTTGGGAGGTCCTTGTGGTTCCATTCCATTTAATGCTCGCTGTGTTTGGCAGTTCAAACAAAGCCATTCATTGACCTATAAGGAGAGATTAAAAATGAATTCTTGAATGGTTTCTTCAATGATATTGATGGTACATTGACATGATATTGATTTTGCATGGAGACCACTACAAAAATGCTACAAAACATAAGTGTAAATGCATCTTTTGTGTTCAAAGAGAGTTAGCAACAGTTATAACAGAATAGTAGCATTCTCTTACCTCTGTTTGATGGGGTGTTGGGTTGAATCCACAGAGGTTACAAACGGTGTTCTTGCACTCAGTGCAGGTATTGTAGTTAGGAGTGTCCTTTGAACCCACATTGAGATAGACTTTGCAAAGAGGACATGCGTTGTTTTCTGCTTTAGGAGCTGCAACTGCTACTACTGAAGCTTCAGGTACTGCTGAAGCCAGTTGCACCTGCTTCTCATCTGTTTTGTCCTCCTTTGGTTTGTCTGTTATAGGTGCTTTTGTGTCAGTAGGTGGAACTTTTTGAGAAGTAACAGATCCTTTCCTAGAAGAGGGTGGTGTTGGTGGAGTCTTAACTGAAGCTTGGGAAACCACAGATGCCTTGCGAGATGTTGGTGGTGTTGTAGTCTTTGCAGATGTTTCAGAAGCTGTGGAAGCCTTACGAGAAGTTGGTGGCATTGTGGAGGACTCATCTTGAACGGCTGAGGAGATTAGATTGGATGCAGAGTTCAAAAATGAGGATCCAAAGCCTAGAACCTTCCCTGAGACAGCAGCCACTGAAGGCTGAGGGGATCCAGATCGAACACCGCCAAAACCAAAGCTAAAGAAACCTGATTCCTCTTTAGATGGTTCTAGTTTCTGTTGTACAGATGATTTTGAAGGAGAAGGATCACGTATTGGTATTTCAGCTGGTTGTGTTGTAGCTTGTATAGGTTTGTTCTCTTGATTCTCTGTAACAACTGATGAGTTTATCTTCCCAATGACATCTGGGTTATTTTTTGGAGACACTGGAATTGGAGTATGTATAAGAGCCTCCTTGTTTCCTGGTATTGTTGGTGGAGATGCTTTGCTAACCTGTGGCTGTGGTTGGGCAGAGGGAGACACTTGAGCTTTCTTTCCCTGGCAGTTCAAACACAGCCATTCCTTAACCTGTAGGATAATAATTGGAATTAGAATAAAAATACTAAAAGAAGCTCTTGAAATTACACTGAATTTACATTGAATTGATTGAATTAATGCAATAACTGATTTTTGTACAACACAAATAAATACATGTCCCTAAAAAAATTAGGTACTCTCACCTCAGTTTGATGTGGCATGGGATTAAATCCACACATATTGCACATCATTTCCTTGCATTCAGTGCAAGTGTTGTAATTTGGTGGATCCCTCTTTATGTCCACTTTACAGAGTGGACAGGTTTTTGGAAGCTCCGGGGCTGGTCTGTTAATTTTCCCATCAGTGACTGGTTCTTTGGTCATCTCATCATGTGGTTTATTTCCTTCTTTTTTCTTTTCACCCTGTTTTTTTGCAGTAATAAGTTTGGCTTCTTGTGGTTTAATTTTTTCTGTGGGTTGTGACGCTTCTGAACTTTTTCGAGAGGTAGGTGGTGTTGGTGTCATCTTAAAAGAACTTTGGGACACAGTGGATCCCTTACGAGAACTTGGTGGGGTTTTGGTGGATGACTCATCCTGAACAGCTGAGGATATCAGATTAGATGCTGAACTAAGGAAAGATGACCCAAAACCCATAAATTTCTCAGAAACAGCAGATTGAGGAGAAGGTGACCGGGAACGAGCAGCTCCAAAACCAAATCCAAAGATACTAGACTCTTCCTTACTCTGTTCAACTTTATTTGACGGAGTAGATTTGGAAGTAGAAGCTTCACCAGTAGCCTTTTGAGCATATGGTGTTGGAGTAATTGTAGATTTTTTAGTCTCTACTGGAGGTTTCTTGTACTGCTCAGCAGGGACACTCTCCCTCTTTTCTGGAGAAGGTGGAATTTGAGTTGCTTTCTTTTCTAGAGATGCTGGTGCTACTTTGTTGGATTGTGGTTGCGGCTGAGCAAGGGGAGGTCCTGAGGTTCGCTGTACCTGGCAGGTCAAGCATAGCCACTCTCTCACCTGTTGATTATAAAAAAAAAAAATTAAGTTAAATTAAATCATTAAACATTTTCTTTTAAAAAAGTCTAACCCAAACACTAAATCTACACAAATTAATTCTTTTTTATATTTTTAATAGAGCCTTTAAAATTATAAATGTTAAAGACTGACATATGGTACCTCGGTTTGATGTGGATTGGGATTGAATCCACAGAGATTACAAACAATTTTCTGGCAAGAACTACAACAGCTGTAGTTCCGTGGGTCCTTCTTGAGGGTTTCTTTGCAAAGTGGACAGGTTTTTGGAAGCTCCTCTGGAGTATGTGGAGGTCTGGCCAGATTAGGATCTGGGGTTTTCTGTACTGGCTTTGGTTCTTGCATTGATGTAACAACTGGCTTTGACTCGCCTTCAGGTGGTTTTTGTTTAGCATCACAAGGAGCAACGGATCCTTTCCGAGAAGTGGGTGGTGTTGGTGTGGTCTTATTTAAAGTCTGTGAAACTGTAGATCCCTTGCGAGATGTTGGTGGAGTTTTAGTGGAGGATTCTTCCTGAACAGCTGAAGATATCAGGTTAGATGCTGAGCTGAGGATAGAGGATCCAAAACCAAATACCTTATCAGAGACAGCTGTTTGAGGAGAGGGAGACCGAGATCGGGCACCACCAAAGCCAAAGAAACTTGACTCTTCTTTAATGTGTTCACCTTTAGGTAGTGGAGCAGACATGGAAGGAAAAGCGTCACTTTTAGATATTTGAGTATTTGGTGTTGTTGGTGTTTTGGTCTCTATAGGAGGTTTCTTTTCCTGCTCAGCTATAACACTTTGCTTCTTCTCTGGAGTATCTTCCTTTTGTGGAAATGCTGGTGAAAGTACTTTATTAGACTGTGGTTGAGCTGGGGGAGGACCTGAAGTTCTCTGCATCTGGCAGGTCAAACACAGCCACTCCTTCACCTGTAGATAAGAAAGATTACCACCTGTGACCATACAAACTTATTTACCCATAATTTTAACCTTATCTTAACCTTAACCTTATCTTATCATTTAAATTTCAAATTGTACAGAATCATTTCTGGTAGCAAAACGAGAGTCTTAATTAAGGGATATAATAAGTGTAAAACACAGACTTACTTCAGTTTGATGTGGATTGGGATTGAATCCACAGAGATTGCAAACAATGCTTTTGCAAGAAGTGCAAGAGCTATAGTTTTGTGGGTCCTTCCTAAGGGTCTCTTTACAGAGTGGGCAAATTTTTGGATGCTCCTCTTTCACTTGAGCTTGTATAGGTTTGGATGATTGAGCATCTGGTGGCTTTTTCTGTTCTTGGGTTGGTAAAGAGATTGGATTTGATTCTGCTGCAGGAAGATTTAGTTTAGTGTCTTGTGGAGCTACTGATGCTTTTCGAGAAGTGGGAGGTGTTGGTGTTGTCTTATTCAAAGTCTGGGAAACTGTAGACCCTTTGCGAGATGTTGGTGGAGTTTTAGAAGGTTCATCCTGGACAGCAGAGGAGATCATATTGGATGCTGAGCTAAGGAAGGAGGAACCAAAGTTTAGAACCTTCCCAGAGACAGCAGACACAGTGGGCTGAGGAGATGGTGACCTTGAATGAGAACCACCAAAACCAAAGCTGAAAAAATCTGAATCCTGTTTAGAATTTTCAGATTTAGGCAGAATATCAGATTTGACAGGTAAGACATTTTTCTGGATTTGGCCATCTGATGTAGTTTGTTTGGAATCTGCAATATTGGGTTTGCCTTCTTGTTTCTGATCCTCTGCTACAACACCCCAAGTGTCTTGTTTTTTTGGTGATGCAGGTGGAGGTAATTTAGTAGTCTGAGTTCCTGGTTTCACAACTGGAGGTTCAGGAGCTCTCTGCATCTGGCAGTTCAAACACAGCCATTCCTTCACCTGTAGGGTGTTGAAAAAGGAAACCACATAATATTGTGAGAAATAAAGACCACTTTTGTTTTATTTTGAGATAATACTGCTTTTCTAAATTCATAATAAATAAATTACCTCGCTGAAATATATTTTCAATAATTGTGACCAATCTATATATTTAATAATTTTCTCACCTCAGTTTGACGTGGCATTGGGTTGAATCCACAGAGATTACACACCGTGCTCTTACAAGTAGTACAAGTGCTGTAATTTGGCGGATTCTTCATAATTTCTGCTTTACAAAGAGGGCAAGCCTTTGGAGGCTCTAACTTCTGGTCAAACTCTTTTATTACTGCTTTTTCCTGAACTTCTGTCATTTTCTCTTCAGGTTTCTTGTCTTTCTGCTCTTCTTCAACAGATTTTGCTCCCTGTTTTGGTGACACGTCAGCTGATCCTTTATGATTAGTAGTTGATGTTAATTTTGTCATTACAGGAATTTGAGAAGCTGCTGAAACCTCCTGAGTTGCAAGTAGTGTGGTGGAGGATTCATCTAGTACAGCAGTGGAGATAAGATTAGAAGCAGAGCTCAACATAGAAGAACCAAATCCAAAGACCTTTCCAGAAACACTGGAAGCAGCAGGTAGGGGAGAAGGTGATCTAGAGCGTCCCAAACCAAACAAGCCACTCTCTTCTTTTGGTGGGGCCTTAGATTTTGTGGATACAGTATCATCCTTCTGTGTTGGCTGTACTTGATTTTTGATGTCCTGCTGCTGGGGTAGCTTTTGTGTTGGTGGAACAGCACTTGCCTTCCTAGACCCTGGTGTTAAACCTGCAGATAGTGCAGTCTTTTCTTTTTCAGTAGCATCTGTGGAATCGAGTGGCTTCTTCTGTGGAGGGACAGAAGTTGGTGTTGCTTTCTTTAGTGGTGATACTAGTGGAGGTACTTTGTCAGTCTCAGCTTGAGCTCTCTGCATCTGGCAGTTCAGACATAGCCACTCCTTTTTCTGAAACAACATTCCAATAATCAGTTTAAAATTAAGCACACAAAGTACTACAAGAAGCATATATAAAACATAGAATTAATTTTTTTTATATAATTTTAATGCCTTTTTTCATGTTTAAAAAGTCGAAGGTCATAAATATTGGTGCCTATAATGACATATACCCAAATACTACCAAGGTTCTAATTAAATAATAATTATAATAACGAGAATAAGGTGTTTTATGTTCAAGCTAAAAAAGGCTGCTTACCTCTGTCTCATGGGGCATGGGGTTAAAGCCACATAGATTACACACAGTGGTTTTGCACTCCGTACAGTTATCATAATTGGGTGGCTCCTTCTGCAAATCAACTTTACAGAGAGGGCAGGCTTTGGGCAATGATTTAGTGGACTCTGTCCTTGTTGTTTCTGGTAGATCTGTATCTTTTGTAAATGATACAGTTGTTGGCTGTGCCTGACTGACCATGGATGTCTTGTCTTTTTTTATCAGTTCTTGTGTATTTTCAGCATGCACTTTTTTGTCATCTGAAGGAAGCATTTTAGGAGAGATATCAGATCTTTTTGAGGAAGCAGGGGATGTGCTGGACTTGAAAGATGTCAGAGAAACTCCAGAGCCCTTTCGTGAAGAAGGTGGAGTGGTAATCTTGTCTGATGTCTGGGAAACCAATGAGCTTTTATGAGAAGAGGGTGGAGTTGTAGTCTTAGCAGATAGTTGGGAAGATGTGGAACCTTCAAGAGAAGTGGGCAGAGAAGGCTCATCTAGAGCTGATGAGATCAGATTACTTGCTGAGCTAAAGAGGGAGGAACCAAATCCCAGAACCTTCCCAGAGACAGCAGATGCTGCATGTGGAAGTAAAGGAGACTGAGATCTACCTCTAGACTCTTCGGGGATTTCAGAGGAAACAGTAACATGTCCATCTTGGGTCTTTCCTTGATCTTGTTGCTGTGGGGTAGATCCTTTAGTGGTTTCTTCTCCTTTCTCTGAAACTTTAGTTTTTGCCCCATCTGTATTTTCAATGGTTTTAGAGTTTACTGTAGCTTCATCCTTCTGTGAGGTTGGAGGAGTTGCTCTAACAGATGTCTGAAAAGCTGTAGAACCCTTACGAGGGGAAGGTGGAGTGGTATTAACTTTATTGGAGATTTGTGAAACTGCAGAACCTTTACGAGAGGTTGGTGGTGTCTTATCAGACATTTGAGAAGCTGTTGAAGCCTTGCGAGAACTAGATGGTGTTGTAGAAGTCTCATCTTGAACAGCTGTTGAGATTAGATTAGATGCTGAGCTTAAGAATGAAGAACCAAACCCTAGAACCTTCTCTGAAACAGCAGAGACAGCAGGCTGAGGAGAAGGTGATCGGGATCTAGCTCCTCCAAAACCGAACCCAAAGAATCCAGGTTTGTCTGTTTGCAGATCAGTTTTTAGAGATTCTGACTTTGGAAATTCTGCAATATGATGTTGTTTTGTTCCTCTTTGGGTGGATTGTTCAATTTCAGCTAAAGTTTGCTTATTGACTTGTTTCCCTGCCACTTCTGGTTTCTTATCCGTGTGAACTGAATCTGCTGGAAGATGTGGCTTCTTCTGTGAAACATCTAGATTGGGAGTATCCATTTTAAGTGGTGCAACTTCCTTAGCGTTTGGCTGAAGCTGTGCAGGGAGAGGTTCTGGTGCTTTCTGCATCTGGCATGCCAAGCAAAGCCACTTCACCTGTAGTTTTGTAAAGTATATTGAATTAATAATTGTTTAACTGAAATTTACATTGTGTATACAGCATCCCAGAGTTAAGTGGACTAAATCACACTGCTTATTAACTATGTTCCAAATTTAGATTAAACAATAGATGAGCATTGTTAGCTCTCCTTTCAACATGAAAAAGTTGGTTTTCAAATTGCATCATGATTTTTCCATTAGTTTTCCATTAAAGTCAGCATGAGCACAAAATTGAAACTATTTATTCTCCTAATGCATACCATATGTCTTACTATAAACAAATAATTCATTGATTTTTTTCTTTGAATTTGTAATCTTTAAATCAGACTTTTCTTGTGATATGCCAGCAGAGAGAAGAGAGTATATGCAAGACCACACAGCATTTAAGATCTGTCTCCATTCTACTATGCAACACTCACTTTTTAGAATCCAATCAACAACCAGTGGTGTCCCTCCTTGTATGTTTTTTTCTTATTTAATAGAAGTTTGATAGAGCAGTTTCGGTAACACTTTATTTTAAGGTGTCCTTGTTACACGTTACATGTACTTACTATTATAATAACAATTAATTATGCATAATTCCATGCCAGTAACCCTAAACCAAATCCTAATCCTAACCCTAAATATAAAGTACATGTAGTTAATTAATATTACTCAGTACTTAAAAGTATAATTACACTGAAACAAGGATACCTTAAAATAAAGTGTAACCAAGGTTTTAGACACAGTTATAGAGATTGCATTGCAGGGCCTGCAGTTCGTAAAAAAAAAAAATAATAATATTTGTATGGAAATCTATGAGAACAGACTGGGCTATTCTCGGCCAGAGTGAAATCGCCCAAAAAGGGGCGGTACTCCACAGAGTGTGACCTGACAATGATTGGACTATATATCCAAAGGCAGAACAAACAGTCTAGAACTCACGCTGACTTTAAAGTCTGTGTAAAGGCAATTCAGAGAATTGTTTCTAAACACATTATTAATGTTAGAAATGTACTGCTGAAACACGTTACAAAGACTGTGAACTATGTAGTACTAAATTGTGGAGTTAAACCGTTTAACAGTTTTTCACCATTTTTGTATTCAGGATTTTTTTGCCGCAGGCCTGAAATCATGTCTTGATGACGCAATGGAGCCACTGAGCATGGCCCCTCCCTAACACTATAAGAGGTGTGTTCGGCTTGAAGTGGCACTGTGCAGATCGGTGTATGACATCAAAGTAAAGCGAGAGCGATTTGAAAGTATGCAGAGTCATCGGCTCTCTAATATTTCTCACGGTACTTTGATGTCATACACCAATCTGCCTGTGCAGCACTGCTTGAAGTCAAACAAAACTAATAACTAGAGTTGATTAGCATCTGTGGTTTGCCCGCTCGATTGCGAGTAAGTCATTAGCGTTAGTTACTAGCGCCTACAGTTTGCTAGCTAGCTATGCCCTTCATCATGTAAATACATGTATGGGTGTATACAGTAGATCCAAATAAGCTTCAAGAGAGAGCATCCATTCAGGTTGTAGCAGTATTTGACAGTTGAGAGACGGCAGCTTTCCCACGAGTGGGCATGGTTTCAGCGCTGACCAGGACACACCTCCAGCGTTTGAGAGTAGAGAATACTGCTTATTTTTTCAAGATTTTGATAACATTTTATTTACTTATTTTTTAATTCAAATTTTCAAATTTGGCTGGGTGGTTAATACATTTTTCTTTGGTGTGACAAACTCATAGCACATATTTAATATTGCTTTACACAGACTTAGACCAAACTTTTAAAAAAAATTACAAATAAATAGTTCAACACAACAGTGATATTTTCTTACCTCATTTTGATGGGGCATAGGGTTGAACCCACACAAGTTACATACAATATTTTTGCATTCAGTGCAGCTGTTGTGTTGATCTTTCTTGAGCTCCACCTTGCAGAGTGGGCAGACCTTGGCAAGAGGATTGGACACAGTTGTCTCTTTATCCTGTTTCACTTTATTTGATGGCTCCGTAGCCTGTTGAAGTAATGGTGTCTTCTCCTCTTGTTTCTGTTCAGTTGGTGGTTTAGTATCTTTACTAGGTTGAGCTTTCTGAGAACCTTTTGTGGTTTCAGAACCTTTTCGTGAGCTAGGTGATGTTGTGTTGCTGTTGAACAATGACTGAGATACTGTGGAGCCCTTACGGGAGCCGGGAGGTGGTGTTGTTTCTGAAACTGACGAACCTTTGCGGGAGGTTGGTGGTGTTGTCGAAGGTTCATCCTGAACAGCTGAAGACATCAGATTAGAAGCTGTGCTAAGGAAGGAGGAACCAAAGCCTAAAACTTTGCCAGACACAGCAGAAACTGCAGGCTGAGGTGAAGGAGACCTAGACCGAGCCCCGCCAAAGCCAAAACCAAAAAATCCAGACTCCTCTTGATTAGGCTCAGCCTTTGGTGGCTTGGATTGTTTTTCTTGAGGCTTGTCTGATTTCATCTGCTGTGAGGTCTTCATTTGACTGAGCTGTTTTGGTGTCACATCAGTTGGCTCCTTTCCCCCAACTACAGCTGTTTTCTGACCAGTATTGGTGGCTTCCTCTGCATTTTGTTTTTTCTGCACAGTTTCTGGAACATCTTGCTCCTTCTTCTTTGGCACTGCAGCTACTTTCTTAGCTTGACCCTGAGGCTCTGCATGGGAAGGGACTGATGCTCGCTGCACTTGACAGGTTAAACAAAGCCACTCTTTTGCCTGCCAACAAATGAGAGAGTTTGAGAAACTCCAGAAAAAATGGTTTCCTACATAGCAATATTGCTGAATTAGCCGCAGAATAATGATAATATCAAAATAATTATTTCCTGAAGGTAAATAAAAGTAGAGCCCACAGCTCACTTTGCAAATACTGAATTATCTTACCTTGATTTGATGAGGCATGAGAAACCCACAGAGGTTACACACAATGCTCTTGCATTCAGTGCAGGTGTTGAAGTTAGGAGGATCTTTCTTGAGCTCCACTTTGCAAAGTGGGCATTCTTTAGGGAGAGACTGAGAGGACATATTAGCTGATTGAAGCTTTGATGGCGGTGTAGATGGTGATTTGAAAGGCTGAGACTGCATGGACTTCTTGTCTTCCAATTGTTTTTGAGAAAGAGGTTTATTTTCCCCAGCATGAATATTTGTTGAGTCTTGGGATGCTGTGGATCCCTTATGGGATGTAGCTGATGCTACTACAGCTGATGTGGTTTTGAGAGATGTCTGTGAAACTGATGAACCCTTACGAGAGGTGGGCGGTGTTTTAGACTTCACTGAGGTCTGGGAAACTGTTGAACCTTTACGAGGTGTTGGCGGTGTTGTGGAGGATTCATCTTGAACTACCGAAGATATGAGATTAGATGCTGAGCTGAGGAACGAGGAACCAAAGCCTAGAACCTTCTCCGAGACAATAGGTTGAGGAGAAGGTGACCGAGATCGAGCACCACCAAAACCAAAGCCAAACAAACCTGTATCTTTTTTAGAGGAATCTGATTGTGTTTTTGTTTCGGTTTTGGCTGGTGCACTGCTCTCTTTTGGCTCTTGAGATTTTATAGTTTCTTTCTGTGCAGGTTTTTCATTTGGGAGATTTTGTAGTGTAGATTTAGTAGTGGGTTTTCCAAGTGCTGTTTTTGACTGGTCCTCAGTTCTACTGGCTCCTGGAGGAGGCTGATGTGGAGCTGTTTTGTCTTGTTGTGAGCCAGCATTAGTCTGCAGCTGGGGATTTAGACTTGAAGGTTCAGGTGCTCTCTTTATCTGGCAATTCAAACAGAGCCATTCCTTCACCTGCATGACCAAAATCACAACCACAAATCAACATGATTGTCTTTCAATAAATCAATTATGACCAGTAGAGTAAAATAAACTCTTTCTCTTACCTCTATTTGATGAGGCATGGGGTTAAATCCACAATGGTTACACACAATGTTTTTGCAATCGGTGCAGGTGTTGAAATTGGGAGGATCACTGCTGATATCTGCCTTGCAAAGTGGACAGATTTTGGGAAGAGGCAGGGGAGTTTTGTCAACTTTTGCAGACAATGTTTGGTCTGTTTTTGTTTTCACAGAAGATTTACTTGCCAGCTGAGGTGACTCAGAAATCTTTTTTTCTTGTTTTTGTGCAGTAGGTTGTTTAGTATTCCCTGCGTTTATGGTCTGTGGAACAGCAGAGCTCTTCCGAGATGTGGGTGGTGTTGAGCTCTGGGAAACTGTGGAAGCTTTGCGGGAGGTCGGTGGTGTTGTAGAAGTCTCATCTTGCACAGCTGAGGATATTAAATTAGATGCTGAGCTGAGAAAGGAGGAACCAAAGCCAAGAACCTTCCCAGATACAGCAGACATAGCAGGCTGAGGAGATGGAGACCTTGACCTAGCACCCCCAAAACCAAACAATCCAGAATCTTTCTTGGCTGTCTTGGCAGGAACTTCAGATTTGGCTTCATGTTCTTGCTGCTGGGCTTTTTGGATTGGCAGAGTACCATTTGGAGCCTTGATTTGTTGTTCTTGTACTTTCTGAGGAGGGTCCATTTTCTTGCCTAACTTGTCCGATTCAGAAACACCTTTCTTTTCAATTGAGGGTGAAGCCAGTGGTTGAGTGGTAGGGATTTTGTTGGGCTGCGCTGTGGTCTCCAACTTTGGAGGTCCTGGTGGCTCCATTCCTCTTAGAGCTCTTTGAGTCTGACAGTTTAGACAAAGCCATTCTTTCAACTGAAAAGTAAGACAAACTGGTTAACTCATGTTAACATATATCATTCAAAACTTGTAAAAAGCATTAAAAACCAACATTACATTACCTCAGTATGATGCGGTGTTGGGTTGAATCCACAGAGATTGCAAACAGTGTTTTTGCACTCGGTACAAGTGTTGTAGTTGGCAAGGTCCTTTTGGATTTGTACCTTGCAGAGTGGGCAGGATTTGGGCAAGGTTTGAGGGCCTTTGTCTGCTTTTGGCATCTGTGAAGAAGGTTCGGCTTTTTTAATTTGAGATATTGGTCCTTTGTTCTTTTGGTCAGCAGTTAGTGCTGTCTTATTCTCTTCTTTCTGACCATCTGATTGATTAGCCTTTCCTGTAGACGCTGATAAGGCAGGCCCTTGTAATGTTGCAGACCCTCTGAGAGACGTTGGTGGAGTAGAAGTCTTGAGGAAAGTTTGAGAGACCAAAGGTGTAGTAGAAGGTTCATCTTGAACCACTGATGAAATGAGATCAGATGCTGAGCTCAGGAAGGACGACCCAAATCCTAGAGCCTTACCAGACATGGCCGAAACAGTGGGCTGAGGGGATGGTGATCGTGAACGGGCTCCACCAAAGGCTGAAAAGCCAAAAAATCCTGACTGTTCTTGCTCAGTATCAATTTGTGGTGCTGCTTTAGACACAGGAGGAGAGGGGGCATTTTTTGCTGTCGGTTGCTGTAAAGACATAGGGGTGAAAGCTTGCTTTGCTCCTGCTGCACCAGTCTGTTGTTCATGCATATTTTTCTGAGCAGCAGGTTGGTTGGCAGGACTAGTCTTTGTTGGCTGAGCCATGGGCTGTTTCTCTAAAGGACCATGTGTAGATTTCATCTTTTGAGACTTGCTGGGCTGTGTTTGGGATGTTATTGTGGGTTGTCCCACAGGCTCTATTCCTTTCAGTGCTCTCTGTGTCTGGCAGTTTAAGCAAAGCCACTCTTTTGCCTGCAAAAACATTACAATTGTCATGAGTAACTTCTGCACATTTTTCTTTTTCAACATTAACCCTTCTGTGGTGTTCATATTTTTGTTATTCAGCCAGTGTTCGTGGGTCTGGTGGACCTGCTGCATTACATTACTACTAATATATTAAAACCCTCAGTGATCCTAGCATTTGTGAAATGTTCTCTTTTTGGACTTGTTTTTAGTGACTGATTACGATAAAAAATAGAAAATTGGTCTGCACTCTGACAATGTATATTTATTCTTAATATCAATATTTAAAAAGTACAAAAAAAAGATAAAAACCATGATGTGTATTATATTTTGTTTTGGCAACTAAGAAAAATGTTGTAAATACTTTCTTGAGAATTCTTCCCAGCAAGCTGAAATTTGAATTTGTTCATGTCAGAGCAGCCCTTACAATTATAGAACTCTCAACTATAGAGTTTCATGACCCTGGGATACTCCTACACGTACCAGACAACTATAAAGTATACTGATAATGCATATTCTGCTAGAGGCCTACAGGACTACTTTTATAAACACATTCCAAGCTAGAAGGATGAAACCTCAGCATGTTCATCTCACACCAGCCCTAAGACACTCTTAAATGTTTTATTATCCTGAAAATGCATTTTTTTTTTTGAGTCAACAGTGCAGTATCTCTAACTTTCCTGTAAGCTAGAAGGCTGAAACAAATATCTTCATATCAGAGCAGTCCTCTGACGATTCCTTAAGTCCCATTAGGCTACACTGAAAATCATTTGAAATATTTATCAATGGGTCAATGGTCTCTTTTGTACGACCATAAAATGTGGATTACTAAGGCTAACTGTAGTATTTGTGTAACATTCAGAGAAATTGTCTTATTTGCATAAGCTTATATATATATATATATATATATATATATATATATATATATATACACACACACACACACACACACACACACACACACACACACACACACACACACACACACATAAGGCCTCATTCATGAAACACAAGAATTTTTAGAAATGTTAGTTGGTTAACAAAAAAAAAATTACACCTGTTCCCAGCCCCACATAAATGGGTTGTAAATCATCTGAACGTCACTGATGGGGCTGCATGTTTATAAAACTATTTACATTACATAATCACATATCACGCAGCATTTTGATCAAATAATGTACAGTAATTATACACAATATACTGTGTTTTCCTTTTTACTATTATTATGAACAGCAGTGATATAATCTGCAAATTTAACACTTATCATATAATTAATTAGCTACTTTTGTTATGGATGTACCAATTAGTCTCTTAATTATGACGGAAATGTTTATATATATATATACATACATATAAAAAAAAATGGCCAGAATAAGGCAAAACAATAAACATTTCCTATGGCTTTTTTTACTATTGCTTTGTTTGATTTGAAGGGTGGTGTGCTGAAGAGGTGATTTTTTTTTAAAGTGCATGCTTACTTGCTTGGAGTGATTGATGGTTGGTTGATTGATGGATGTGCATTAACAGCATCTAATGTGCTGCCAAGCTTCCCTTTTTAGGACATGATACTCCACTAGGCATGCTCAAAAATAAAATGCTGCATTTTGAATGCACTTTCTGCATCTGAGTAATTTTTCTTTTTCATTTTTGGGAAGGTCTGTTTTACGCGCAAATTACTCTGAATTTACTCATATATCTAAGTTTCAAGAATGAGGCCCATACTGTGCACACATTAAAAAAACAAACAAAAAAAAACACACACACACAAGTTAAATATTCCAGAAAGATTGCTTCTAAAATTTGATCAAAAATAGCTTACACTGTTGTCAGTAGGCAGTTATAGCACTGTGTTACTTTGGCATGCTGGGAAAATAAATCTGCAAATGTTCCTTCCTGGCATTTTTTATAATACAATCCAGAGTGTGAGCTAGCGTTAAATAAGTATTAACTGTTTTTAACATCTTTTGTTAGCTTTTTGCAAGTTTGCTACAATTGATCTCTGAGGGTTAAATTAATTCCCCTTTGTATCTCAAAGTTTTATTTATATTTGTGCTGCCTGCGCAATTCTCAAGCTCACAGCTCATCCTGAAATCCACATTTAATCTCTGGAGAAAGCCATCAGCACTCTTTTTAGACCTGAGGAAGCAGACTAAATCATTTAGATAATTTTAGCATGGGATAAAAATATACACAGATGTGTTACATTTGCTAATTCTCTAGTCTTAAGGCAATTCCCAGGTTTGAATATTTCATGATTAAACACCAACCACACAGTTGTGACCATGAATGAAGGTGACCTTCATATCTGAGACATATTTTTTCCACTATTATCTCATTTCAACAACCTGCACTTGACACTGAGCACAACCGAGTAGCAGATGACACTGTAATCTACACCTCATCTCTGTGCTTTTGAACTCTCTTGGAAAAGTCTTAGATGTTATCTCTGAGGACTACCCACTGATCCTCTGCCTGCCGAGTTTTCGTCACACAGTCGGCCCACGTGACCCAATAGCCTTGGAGTCTCCTTGCCAGGCTGCATGTAAACTTTGAATAGTTAATTACAGAGTCAAGTGTCTTTTGTGCTCAACACATCTTAAAAGATGAAATGGCCATTTAGGGGGCATGCTCAAGGCTTCCAGATGATGACAATAGAGTTGGTAAGGGCTCTCCAGGGGACATACATTATTACAGCAGCTTCACTGCTAAGAATAAGCACATGACACTTTGCTTGCCTCAACTATACTGGTCCTTAAATGTAACACCTCATGGCCAAGATACAAAAGTTGGTCTGTGTTTTGGAAAATCTATAGTTGCAAACACAAACATAATTCATGCTAAAAATAGACTTGTATGATTTTTGTAAAAATGCGTATGGCCTCAAGAGAAAATGGTATTCCAAATAAAAACTTGACTTGACAAAACAGTGAAAGAAAATGAAAAAAGGACCATCTATAATTGATAACTAACTTACAAACAAAATAAGGTCACATGAAAAGGGAAACCAGCAACAGTGGTGAGAAGTCTAAAAATATAAGACATGAATTCACTAGGACTTCAAAATAAAATACACAAATGACACTAAGGCATTAAAACAAAGACCAACAAAATGGTTATGATGAAACAGTAGAACTAACAACTTCTGTTATGAAAGGAAAATCATATATCCATGTATCAAAACAGACAACACTAAAGCCCACAAGATCATGAATGAACCTCTCTTGATGGCTTTGCTGGGTCTGGAAAGTGGTTAAAGGCAACAGACTGCGTGGAAAGCTTGTAGGTAAAAGTGTCAAGCCACTAACTGCAATGTTTAACCCAGATCAATCATTAAACTTCATAACACAGGTCACTAAGCACAGAATGTCTATTCATTCATAATATCTATTTATCACCAAAGCCCTAATGGATACAGTATGTGAATCACTCTAATGCTTTACTAAAAAGGGAAGAAACTGTGAAACTGCACAATGATGTTTTCTTTCCTTTTTTTGCCTTAAAAAAGCACTTTATTTTGTAAGTTTAGGCAGGGAGTAGTCTGAGGTAATTGAGAAACAAGGCACATTTTGTCTCTCTCACAGCCATTTTCTGTGTGCCTTCCACAAGACTGTTTCCACACAAACCAAAGAGACTAGAAAATACATCCATCTTTTACAACAGAATCACTGAGATCATGTCCTTTGAAATTGCTCTTGACATTTTCTGCCAACAGTTCATTGCACAAATCATAATGTGAACTTACTGCAAGAAAATGCATTCATCTGTTTCTTACCTCTGTTTGATGAGGCACAGGATTAAATCCACACTGATTACACACAGTGGCCTTGCATTCAGTGCAGGAACTATAGTTGGGAGGATCTCTTCTCAGGGTTGCCTTGCAGAGTGGACAGGCTTTGGGAGGAGGCTTCGGGCTTTGATCTAATTTAGTAGCCTGAGCAGTTGAAGATTCCTTTGTTGTCGTTGTTTTTTGAGTGTCTTGGGGTTTATTTTGTTGCTGTTGCATTTTTCCCTCCTGTGTCAGTGATTTAGGAACACTTGGGGAGCCCTTAGAGGCCTCCGAGCCTTTTCTTGAAGAAGGGGGTGTGGTGTTCTTGGCAGAGGTTTGGGAAAAAGTGGAACCCTTTGTTGGTGGGGTCGTGGAGGGCTCATCCTGGACAGCTGAAATCAAATTGGATGCTGAGCTAAGGAATGAAGAACCAAAGCCTAGAACCTTTCCAGAAACAGAAGAGGCACCAGGCTGTGGAGAAGGGGAGCGGGATCGAGCACCACCGAAACCGAAACCAAAGAAACTGGACTCTTCTTCTTTTTTAGGGGGCTCAGTCTTTGATGGTATCTCAGTTTTGGCAGAAGGAGCACCTTTTGTTGTCTGCTGTGGAAGAGGTTTTTGTTGTGACATTTGCTGCGACAGATGAGTTGCACTTGTGCTGGACTGACTTGACAGTTTCTGACCCTCTGTTGGTTTGGTTGGCTGGCTGGCAGATGGCAGCATCTGCTTACTATGAAGAGTGTCTTTCTTTGCAGGGTTCTGTGATGGTACGGAGTCCTTGGGCTGTGGCTGGGGTTTTAGTGTAGGTGGTCCGCTGTTCTCTGCCCCTCCCAGAGCTCTCTGCATCTGGCAATTCAGGCAGAGCCACTCCTTAACCTGTGCACATGGAGAATATACATTTCTGTTATACAATTGCTAGTTTTTAACTTAAAAATTCAAATGAATCAGTTGTTCAGCATTTTTACCAACAGAAAGACATTTTATACAGTGAAAAAATGTCTTCTGAGGACTTAGCATTACTTATTCAGGGTTGAATCGGTAAAAAACCCTATATACTACTATAGTGAATGGTGATAAATAATTGTGAAAAATATGAGCCTTTGGGGGGGGGGGGGGGCTCTTCTTCAAGGAATCATAGTCCAATACAACATGCTTCAGAGATAGTGGACTTGGATTTCAATGGATTGAAATACATAATGGTGGATCTTCACCTGATAGTGAAAAGTGACGTAAATCTAGAGAGATCTATTGAGGAACTTATATAAA
The DNA here is from genome assembly GCF_018340385.1 of Cyprinus carpio. NCBI lineage: Eukaryota > Metazoa > Chordata > Actinopteri > Cypriniformes > Cyprinidae > Cyprinus > Cyprinus carpio. The sequence goes on from NC_056589.1 coordinate 24,364,356, forward strand.
TAAAGATCTTGTTTCTTTTCCTTTTTAATAAGAAAAAGAACAAAAAATACTTAAAATCTGTTTCATGTGTCACGCTTATTACAGATAAAAACTAAATGAGTTAGGAATTTGTACTCACGGTTGCATCTGGAGGACTGAACCCACACATGTTGCAGACCACTGATTTACATTGTGTGCAGGTGTTATGGTTGGGCGAATCCTTGAACTTAAGATTGAGTTCTGTATTTTTACAGACTGGACAGAGAGATTTCACCCCAGCTCCAGCTCCACCTTTCACCTGAGGCTCTGCTGAAGGAGGGCTTGAGCCAACTGCGCCTCCTGGATGAGACCCAGGTCCACTTGGGCCTTGTTGTTGAGGTACACCCTTCCCAACACCTTGCTTAGGCGATCCACCCCCACTTGCTCCTTGTTGCAATCCTCCCCTGCCCACTCCCTGATGTGAAAGATCTATTCTCCCAGCTCCTTGCTGTACAGGACTTCCCCGACCAGCTCCTTGCGGTTGAGATCCATCCCGTCCAGCTCCTTGACCTCCCCTTCCCACACTCCGTGTCTGCTGTATACTTTGCCTCAGAGGCCCCTGTGAGGCTGGTTGGCCATTCCCCTGGTGTTGAGGATCCTTCTGCTTTGAGGGTCCTGGAGGCTGCTGTTGTTGCTTTTCCTCCTCATCCCCAAAACGACCAAACTTGTTTACAGCAGAAGACACTGCACTTAGAGGATTCCCCCCACTCAGAAAGTTGGAGGAGAACATGTTGGCTGTTGGGAATGGGGCTCTGAAGACTGGTGTAGGAGAGGGCTGGGATGGGGGGAGCCCAGTAGAGGGATTCTCTCACCAGATGCAGTTATCCCTCACATCTACCTCCAGTGTCCCTTAGGAAATAGAAAATGGACAATGAAATTCACACATAACTTGTGTTTTTAATGCATGCACACACACACACACACACACACACACACACACACACACTCACACACATATATATATATATATATATATATATATATATATATATATATATATATATATATATATATATATATATATGTGTGTGTGCACGTATTAAACATCAAGTAATACCATATACATGATAATATTAAAATATTAGTAGTTCCAGACTCCATAAACAAAAGGATGTAATACCATGTTACAATGTAAATATCTCAGAAATGCTTTATATTCTGTATAAGGCACAATGAGATAAATGAGAATAGTACTTTGACTAAAAGTATTGCTGTTTAGCTATTAGTCATCTTCTTCAAAGCAGGTAAAAACCTAATTTATGCAAGAGCAGTACATAAAATAAACAAAAACATTTAAGAACAAACAGTTATCAACTTCATAATCATTCACTGACATGTAGAGGACTGTATGATCAATCTCGCACTGTCACGCAGTAAACACAATGACACATAACATCCAGTCATATGGTAAATAAAAGAGCTAACAGTGAGGGATAGAGGCTCCCTTACTGCCCTGAGTACCATGCATTCCCCTTTTATATAATCTAAAACTATTTTAATGATCACTTTTTCATTATTATTTATTTTGCATGATCTTATATTACCTGGTGTTCTGAATGACATTGAGCTGGAATACATAAAATATTGACAACATATCTGTTATAGACCATACTATGAAAATAATTAATCGCCTCAAAAGTTAATTTAAAAAAAAAAAAGGTTAAGTCTAGGTTATTTGATAACTACAATCCAAATTGTGAATTTAATTCTGCCATTACAGAGACAAAGTGACAATTTGGCAAAGACAATTTTACTACACATATTGTTTATCAACATGTGAAATACAGATTATATAAATATCTAGAATGAATATGCAACAGTGATGAAACGCTGAAATCTCGTGTAAATCATGACTGCATTCGCCCTGTAATTGACTGAGCGTTTGGGCATTTCCTTTCAGCACCTTGGACAGCGCTCTACACTCAGCTCATGCATCGCGTAATTCTATGCGGACACGTATATGATGAGGAACTTTAAAGGGTCAGTGGGTACTCTGCATGTATTTATTCGCAAATGTATAAATGTTTTTCAGTATACCGCGTGCCATCAAAATTTTATTCTCATCGCGATCATTAACCTGATATCAACGTTAAATAGTCACGATGTGTTCTTCCAACATCCTACAAACATATATTGACAGAATAAGTTTTTATTATTATTATTATTATTATTATTATTATTATTATTATTATTATTATTATTATTTCCCCTGCTTCTGCTCCTTCAAAAGCAACATCTACAGCCCGTTTACAGAAATCCTCCGTCGGCATATCCGGGTTGTAAAACCTCCGCTGCATGTGTTAAACACAAATGGGTTTACAACATTATGTTAAAGAACACTTAATGTTTCGTTAGGATTGGCAGTCTTAGTCACAAAATAAGGATATGTTTTTACTCCAATTTACATTTGATATGAGGTTGTAGATGGTAGATGATCAATCTCAGATAGTCACGATCTGCAGGAATCACACTGACCTCGCTACATAACATGCATTAAAACGGGAAATAAAAGAGCAAACGGTGAGAAATGGAGGTTTCCTCACTGTCCCGATCATGATGCATTCGTCCTTGATCAAACCCTTTCGGAGGATTTCCCAGCCTCATCACTAAAACCGCATCCTTCCGAAAGCATTTCCAGACTAGAAGTAGCCCTATACTACAATACACTATAATCATCCTTCCTCTAAACTACCACTGTGATCACATGGAAAAACGTGATTGTTTTCATCATAACGGCTGGCTAAAGTGGTACAAACATCATCTTACCTTACAGCTTGCGAGCATCCCTGATTATTCTCACATTTCTGTGTCTCTAGTGCTGTTTGCTGATCGGCGTCTAGGATGGAGGATACGAGGATCTGAGGGCATGCATACCCGCTTTCACAATCGCCCCTCTGCGCATGCGCCGCACAATGACAGGTGATCAGCATACATCACCTCGCGAAAATTGAATTTAAAGCCACATAATCATTCATCTTTGACAAACTGTCCGCTAATAATCGGCTTCCGTTTGTTCGGGCATCTTTTAGGGGTTTGATATCGTTTGGGCAAAAAAATAAAATAAAAAATAAAAATCATTTTATAATTGAAAGCAAATAAGAATGTTGACGGTGCATCAATATAAATAAATAAACAAAAACACCATAGGCTATAATTAGTGTTATCGCAATACTGTTTTATTATAATTTTTTTTTATTTAAAAAAAATACTTTTTTTATTTTTTTTTATTTAAAAAAAAAAAATGTTTAATATTATGATAATAATAATTGATATTGTCGTCTCCTAGTTAACGTTTTATCTGCCTTTAATCTAAATGTAAAATAAATAATATAAGGAAAAGGTGGGTACTTTTATAATGAATATAAAACAAACAAAAAACATGACAACTGCAATCCACCCCACTTTCAATGCACAATATACTTCTAACCAACAAATAAGAATTCCTCATAACAAAGAAACAATATATATGATTTTGAATGTTTTAAAATAAAGTTTAATCGCTAAAAAAATTCAATAATACCTTAGATAAGTGCATTTTTAAAGGAAATTCTACAAAGCAAAATATGTTAAGCAAAATATCTTTTATGCATTATGTGCTTTAATGTAAAAAAAAATCTCTGAGGAAATGGTGTGCAAAGAGGGTTAAAATAAATAAATAAATAAATAAATAAATAAATAAATAAATAAATAAAAATAATTATTATTATTATTGCTTTGCTTCTAAGAACTTTGTGCACTGGATGCAAGATGCTATAAAATGCAATATGGTTTATGTTTATTAATTTAGAAGGTCAACTGCAGTCAGTATAAAAGACTGTGCCTGTGGCAATGGCTTAAACCAGTTCACCTTCAAATGCACAGTAAACATTGATGGGGTATAACAATTCCCTCTCTCACTTGTTTCTTCCACGTTCTCTCTATGGCTGCCTGTCATTATGTGCATACTCACTCACATGCAGCATCATTCAATTCTCAGGCAGCGAGAGAATCATGTTTTTTCTCTGTCTGCATTATAGGTTTTTTTGCTTGGCAGGATCAGATATGGTCCTGAGAGAATGTAATGTGCTCCACTCTACTGCTAATGGTGGATCCATAAAAGACCATCAGTGCCGCCATGCCAGCACCATTACCTGAGTCTTGCTGCCCCTGCCTTCTTCCAGAATGAAGCACTCAACAGCCATCACACTTCAAAAATTTAAATAGCTGGCCATTATAAGATCTCCACTTTCCTACTGTCTCTAAAGCAGTGGTTCCTAACTGGTGGGGATGCAAGCAAAATATTCCAAAATATTTTATAAACCACAAAGGAAGCAAAGAACCATAAACATCTAATGAAGTGTTAAATGTGCAGTAAGTACAACTGCTAGCGGCTGAAATGGGGACTGCAGTCCAAATTCAAAATATTGTTTCCCCCGCCCCCTCCTCCTCCGACTCAAACTTCATGCGGGTTGCCGGATTGAGAACACGCAACAGGAACAAACACAGCTGACAATGGAAGTCAACAAACCTTACACTGCAAGTTTATGCATTGATTTATCCATGTTTTAATATGGTCATAGAGCTTTTCAGATGGATGCCGAGGCTTTTTAGGTTGGGTAGAATCTGTGATCTCAGACCCAGTTTATTTGCCTCCTTCAATGGCTTCAATACGCTGTTTTCCACCAACTGGCAACCCAGGGATTTCAAACTACTGTTGGTTAAACTGGCAGTGGGTGGAATCACATGGACCAAAACACAACAGACATTCCAGCATGGAATGCACATTTTCAAAGTAGAATAGCTGTCTGTAGCATTGTTTTTCTGAGAAACAAGTATGTGAACTTGGCATGTTTCCTAAATACCTATGAATTTATTATGGTGTTTATGCTTTGGTACAGTCAAAAATACAGGACCTTTAATCTCTTCTTTACTGAACAGTGATTCATCCCATGATATCCACTCAGCATTTGAGCAGTTTTTTTTAAAGCATCACATTTAAAAAGGCCTGTTAACTGCCTTTACTAAATTCAATGTTTGCAGAGCATGAGTGGCCACTTATAACAGGCACACTGTCAAGGGCCAGACGTTCCTTATACAGTAAGTGATAATTTTTTATCTTTATTCGTGCTTTGAACTAGAGATGGTCCTAACTGCAGAACACAAGATCCAGGGGGCGTGGTTGGATCCAGATCCAATTCCTCCCACCTTACATATACCTAAACCTACCTGTCTCCACCCCCTAATCCCTAAACCCACCCATCTCCACCCCTAAACCTACCAATCTCCATCCCCTAGATGTGGATCCAACCACGCCACCTGGATCTTGTGTTCTGCAGTGAGGGGCTATTGTTGAACTGAGCCAAACTTGTACCTGTTCAAATCAAATCTTATTTTTTTTTTTGACTCCATATTCTCTCTCTATATTTTCCCTTTTCTCTAAAACGTCTAGTGATGCCTTGCTCACTCAAAAATCAGACTGAAAACCATGTTGAAAAGAGGTCACATTAATCAGGAGCACCTGGCTTACAGCCCAGGCAAGTTTTCCACAAGAAACATTTGATTCAAGACAGTAGACCAAGCCTGTCACCCTGCAATGCGCTGAACAAGAGCAGTCTAAACAATCTGCCAAGCTACACCAGAGATTGCATCTCTCTGGGAATTAAGGCCAAAACCATAAATGCCATTTACTCCTTCCAATGCAAATTCATTTTCATCACTTTAGAAGAAGCCCTCAATCATTCTGAGTTATAGTCTAGCATTGGTCTATGGAATAATCATATATCACCTCACTGTAATGGGCAGAGTCAGATGTTATTGGGAAAAATGTCTCTTCCAGCAAAGTCAGCATGTCTTGAAACTATATCATTAATGAATCTCACCTGTTTGCCCAAATTTGAAGATACAAAATTCAAGATTTATGAACTAGAGGTCAGAACTGAACTGAGAATGCATTTTAAATTACGATCCAATTATTAAATTTGGTTTGAACTTGAATTGTAATAGAAAACAGGATGCCGATTTGAAATTCAAATGTAAATATGGAAGTAGAATAACATTTATTTGAATTTCATTTCATATTATATATGTCTTTTTAAACAAATTTCTAACAAGGCTTTTTCATAGTTTTTGAAGTATGAACAGTAGATAGCTAGAATAACAGAACAACATAATGATTAAACAACAAATAGAACAATAAGGAAATATAATGATAGACAAAACAATAGAGAGAGTGAGAGACAGAAAGCTAGAATGATAGATAGATATGATGATAGAGTGATAGATATAATGATAGAAGGGTAGACATAACAATAGAATGATATTTATAATGATAGAACCAGAAATACAACAACATGAAGATAATAAAATGATAGATATAATAATAGTTATATGGACAAAATGATAGATAAAACAATAGGTTGTTCGGTTGATCGATAGATAGATAGAAATGTTTATCTATTTTTTTCTATCTAACAAATTTCTTCAATCCAATATGAATTCATACATTAGCATAAGGTTTGTGGTTTGTGTTGAAATAGTGTATTTTTATCAATTGTACCAACATGCTAGAAAATGTTATAAAATTGTTTTGAATGAGGTATGTGGCATATGCGTTGTCAAATAAAGTTGGCTCTAACGCAGTAATGTTAATATAAAGAAGAAATTCACCCCATATCTCTATTCCGTCACTGAGCAGACTGAATTCTGCCATTAAAACACACAGCGACTAAGACAGCCAGATAGAGAGTCACGTTTCTCCAGAGCCTGTTCCTGTGAGTGAGTGTGTGTACGGTGAGGACGTGAGAGAGTCGTGCATGGCTTCACTCTCCCACTCGGCCTGCGCGTCATGTGTTGGGGGAGGGCTGCATGCATGCGTGTGTGGTGCTGATTATGTGTTGCGTCATGCGTGGGGAAGTGTAAACACTAGGAAGCTGGAATCATTTTTCCTCTCCCACCATTTGTCGGTGTGTGGGTGGGTGGGGGGGTGTGTGTCTGTACACATGGCCAGATTGGATTGAATATTTCTCTAGACACGATTACAGCACCATTCTCACCCAGAAGACCATTTGATTGCTCAGATATCACTCTTTCAGAGCTCAGCGGACTGAATAGTTTCTCATTTATTTTTCAAAATGCACAAATTTCAAATTAAAAAAAACAAAATCTAATTTGTCAGGGAGAAATAAAAATATATGTAAATGAGGTAATTGTTAACACATCAAGAGTAAAGAGAAGGAAGAAAAAAGAATGTGAATGAGCTATATTTGTGTTTATATTGAAATCTACTTTTGATTGCAGCTGTCTATAAGTATTGTTGAGTTCTCACCTGAAACTCTAAAGACACAATGGCACCAGATGATAATACCATGGTTCTGAATAAATTCCATATTCATATCTTATTATTTATACTGAATTCTAAGAAACTTCAAATTTTGTTAAAATGTTCAAATGTTTGGAGTCAGGAAGATTAATGTAAGGTTGAATATATTTGATCAAAATACAGCAAAACCAGTAATTTTGTGAAATATTATTAACATTTTAAATAACTGTTTTCTATTTTATTATTTTTTAGTTTATTCCTGTGATGCAAAGCTGAATTTTCAGCATCATTACTCCAGTCTTCACTGTCACACGATTCTTCAGAAATCATTCTAATATGCTGATTTGGTGCTTAAGAAACATTTCTTATTGTTATTATCAGTTGAAAACAGTTGTGCTGCTTAATATTTTTGAAAACTGAATAGAAAGTTCAAAAGAGTAGCATTTGTTTTAAACAGAAATCATTTGTAACACCCTAAATGTCTTTACGGTCACTTTTGATCAATTTAATGCACACCTTTCTGAAATGAAACATTAATTTCTTTAAAAAAATGATAATAATAAAATAAATTGTACCGACTCCAAAGTTATGAATGGTAGTGTATATACATATTAGGGCTGGACAATAATTCAATATCGATATGTATCGCGATAAAAAAAATTCAATAACGGTGATATGGTTTTTTAAACACATTTCCGATATTTCGATATACCAGTGTTCCCCATACATTGATTTATTTGTGGCGTTTGACTTCGTTGAATAAATATGAGCACTGCACGTTTCAAAATCAAAACATGTCGCGGGTGTTTTATATGAATGTATCTCTGAAGGGAACCGACTGTTTTCAGAAAAGTTTCGATGGCATTTTCATTTTATCTGATAAAGAAGCGTTCATAGGCGGAGCTCCTGTGATTATAGCCGTTACTGGAGAAACCGCTGGGTCTACCACTCTCACAGCGCCTCCTGCTGGCAGATAATCAGTTTGCATTTAAGCCCGGCTCCAGCAACATGCCTTTTTTTTTTTCCTGCAGCAACTCAAGAGCACTCTTCATACTCTTTATACTGACTAAAGCACGTTTGTTTCAATCTATATCCAAAGTACTGCAAAAACTGTTAAATTTTGAAATATTTTTACTATTTAAAAATAACTGTTTTATTTTTAAAATGTAGTTTATTCCTGTCATCAAAGCTGAATTGTTAGCATCATTACTCCAGTCTTGACATGATCTTCAGAAATCATTCTATTATGCTGATTTGCTGATTATCAATATTTAAGAGAGTTGAGTACTTTTTTTTCAGGATTCTTTTGATGAATAGAAAGATCCAAAGATCAGCATTTATCTGAAACAAAGCTTTTGTAACATTACATTTTGATTACATTTGATTTTGATTACACTATTCCATTCAAAAGCTTTGAAGTCAGCATCATTTCTTTCTTTCTTTCTTTTTTTTGGAAAGAAATTATAGAAATTTTTTATTTAGCAGAGATGCTTTAAATTTCAAAAGTGATGATAAAACTGAATATTCCTATTTCAAATAAATGTTTCTAAACTTTCTATTCATCAAGTCAGCTGATTTCAACAAATTTTTTTGAGTTCAGAATATAAGAATGATTTCTGAAGGATCATGTAATCAGAGTAATGATGCTAAAATATAGCTTTGAAATTACAGGAATAAATTTTACATTTTAAAATATTTCCAAATATAAAACCAGTTATTTTAAATAGTAAAAATATTTCAAAATGTTACTTTTCTTGATGTATTTTGGATCAAATAAATGCAGGCTTGGTGAGCAGAAGAGAATTCTTAAAAAACATTAAAAATCTTGTTCAAAGCTTTTGACTGGTAGTATATATTAGCCTACAGTTTGAAGTTAAAGATATTAATTTTAATTAGGTGAGACTGAAATGAAATTTATTGTTTGTATGAAGGCTAAATACAAAAAATAATGTTTTTTTTTTTTTTTCCAAAAATATTAAATGGTTTTAAATGAGGTTGTCAGGCTTGGCAAATTCATTTTTCATAAATGTATATACACTGACATTGTTGTGGGCGTTCTTGGCAGTTTTTACGAGGCTTTTTATAGTGTTCATATCGATATCGGAATTATATCGTATCGACCGAAATGGAAAAATATATCGTGATATAAATTTTGGCCATATCGTCCAGCCCTAATACATATATGCACGCATATGTAGTCAACTTAAGCAGTTAAGTAAAATCTGAAAAATGCTTACTTTATATTCAGTAAAATGACAATATAAAAGTCAATCATTTAATTTAGAAGACATGTCTTTATAATATCACACTTAATATTTTTCACATAAAGCTGCCTTGATGTTTTAGGATGATCATTAGGAGGTCCTTGCCACTAAAAAGTTTGAAAACCAAAATCTAGTCATTTTATTGTTTTTTTTTTTTTTTTTTTTTTTTTCATTTTTTTTTTTTTTTAGTTTGCCACAGGTCTATGTATAGCTCAGCTGTTTGTTTGATTGCATGTGTGTGCATGTGTGTTTGAGAGATGTCTAGGGATGTAAGAACACATTTTCACTTTCGGAAAGCTCTGTTGGCCCTGAAATGTTATTCCAACAAACAAGCCTAAACCTTTTGACATTTGTCCTGAAACAAACTTTCTCTTTTTCTGTCTCTTTAAGTCTCTCAGCTTTTCACACATAAACAAACATAGATATAGAAATGGATGCAAGCATACGTTAACACAGCTAAAAATATACACATACCAAAACACGAGGACACGAACAGATGGACAAGTCCAGATAAACAGAAGCCGACACTGACAAATACACATTCACACGTGCACTCATCACATTAGGCCTTGAATATTCTTGCTTTGACTGAGCAGTATTCATTCATGTAATATGAGTATATTTGAAGCGTACATGCTTATGTTATTAATTGGATGTTGCAATCTACTTATACACACACACACAAAGGCAAACATGCACAAAAACTTCTCTGCATGTGGAGTACAGCAGAGGGTCAGGCTGTAATCAATACTGTAACTTGATCACACACTGTTTGCCAGTTTCATTAAATTTAAATATCTGCCCTGGAGAGGAACAAGATAGATAGATAGATAGATAGATAGGGTTGTCCAGCCAGAAAAAAAATAAATAAAAAAATAGCTCGACAGCTAGTTCAGACTGGTCAAAAATAATCCCATCCTCCATAACATCATCTCATATCTGCAAGCCAAGCATGATATAAAGCTTGCATGTATGAAAGTGTATGGTTACATTGTTGAATATATCATCTTGGAGCCAATAACCTGTCCAAATTTCATTCTAGCAAAATAAGTAAATAAAATAAAGTATATTTTATTTAAAATAACAATAATAGTAAAAATACATGATTGTAACCACTTACCTAATTCTAGTCCTAACAAATTAAGGTTGAACACATGTAAATAACCCAAGTCCAGTGTGCTTAATGGCGTTAGGCTGTGTGAATTCCCTTAAAAAGCTGTTAGATCCACAGTACATCAAGGTCTCTCCTTGTCATCCATGTTCACAGGCTGCCACTGCACTGCCGCCACTAACTCTGATTTTCCCCACCACTGACCATCATCAACTATCAGCCTAAAAATACTCTTAAAGAGACAGCATCACTCTCTCTCCCCTCGCGCTCTTTGGACACCCTTCCAGCTGACTAGGGACTGCCCTAATCTCCTCCTGCTTGTACGGACCAATCAGAAGCAGCCAGGAAATCAGCAGTGATGTGTAGTGAGAGAGGAGGAGAGAGAGAAATAGGCAGCTGCGGATAATAGATATGGAGGAAGCGTAGATAAGAATCAGCAGGAGATTATGTACTTAAAAGATCCTGTCCAGTATTTGATGGCTTTGAGGATGCCGTGGATGGCTTTTTACCATTACTGGTTCAGCTTATGTTACAAGAATCACTATAAACTGCAACTCCAAATGATAGATAGATAGATAGATAGATAGATAGATAGATAGATAGATAGATAGATAGATAGATAGATAGATAGATAGATAGATAGATAGATAGATAGATAGATCACTGAGCACTGAGCGAGAGGATGTTTAAACCGTGAAGACTTAACTGACGTGATTTGTTGATGAATTTTGAGGTGAGGTTCTTACCCAAGCCGCATCCTCCTGCCACACACCGTCCTTGATGGAGTAACGCAATAGCAAGGTCTAGACACTAAGCACTGTATAATTGACGAAGTGTAAAACAAGATGGGCATAAAACCTACCTCAGAAGTCTTGCTCTCGACTGTCAATGTTGTTTTAATGACTCACACTCTCTCCAGACCTCAGGCATATCATTCTGTATAAAGTCAAAACAGACCCCAGTATGTCTTCAAGCAGAAAGCAAACATTCAGAGACTATCTGTTGCATTGTGCACTTGACATTTGAATGATCCATCTTATTGTTACAAATGAAGTTACTGGGATTGCATTACATTGTTTTGTTTTTTTGTTTGTTTGTTTGTTTGTTTTGCCTGAAGTGCAATTAAAATGAAAGTCAAGTGATTTGTAAACTGAGTTTTTTTCACAAAACTGATCACCTGAAATGTGCCACAAAACTGTTAAGGCCAGACTGAAATGTTCAAGTACTTATAAACTTTATATAATAATAATAAACTTGCCTAACATTGGAATCCTTGAAAATGATACTTGTACTGCAAATTATAAACACAGGACATTCTCATCTTATTAATAATTAATTAATAAGTGTTTTGAATGTACAGTTATTGCAATATTTACATTTTCTTTATTTTAACAAAGTGTTCATAAAAATACATTATAAGGCACAGTGTAATTTCAACATTTCTTTTAGAATAAAAATACATTTTAATGGAATTTTGGATCCATTTTAAATTATTTCACTTTACCATTTCTTTCCCTACAAGTAAACACAAAGATATGCATAACATTTGTTGAACTTATTTTATTAACATCAAAAAAATAAATAATAATAATAATCAGATAAATGGTTCTGTATATAACAATTTATAGAATAGAAGGCCAATTATAATGTTAAAGTGTTCTTATACCTTTTATTATAAGATCTCACTTGTTTTACTATGCCTTTATTGGGCTACAAAATATGTTTATCATTGTATTTTACAAGTTTATAGTTTTAGAGAACATATATTATTTCTCTCTCTCTCTCCCTCTCAGACACACACACACACACACACACACACACACACTGGTATTCCTATCATTATAGGTTCATTCCATAGGTGAAATGGTTTTTCTACTGTACAAACTGTATTTTCTATATCCTTACCCTAACCCTACCTCTAAACCTATCCCTCACGCTGCATTTTTAGATTTTCAAAACACTTCATTCTGTCTGATATATAAGCTGTTTTCCTCAAGGGGACCAAAACAATGTCCCCACAAGGTCAAATCGGCCTGGTTTTACTATACTTGTGGGGACATTTGTACCCCATAACATAGCGAATACCAGCACCTACACAGACACACAAACACCACAGAAACATATACTGTACACACATTATAATGGCAAAATCATCTAAGACTATTTAATTACAGTTTCTATCAATAAAGCATTCAATCATAAATTTCATTTAACCTCAAGGGCCCTGGCTGTGGGGCATTTCTTGGCTCTGGGGGACTGTCAGATGCTGTCCTGGCTCTGGTACAATCCCAATGCTTTCTTTTCTTTTCTCTCTATTTTTTTCCTCTGTGCTCTCTTTTCTCTTTTGCTAAGCTCTAACATTTTCTTCCTTCCTTCCTTCCTTAATGTCCTTTCTTCACCTCTTCTGCTCTTTATTGAGATATGTCTGCCTTCTTTCAGGGTCTGCATCACACCATGCCCTGTAGCGTTGCTGCTTTTATGCAGCCATTTCCTGACAAATACAATAATAACATTTATGTAACTCTCTCTTGAAGGTATATAACAACTAAATGCAAAATTAATTAATTACAAGTAACAATACATGCTGTAAACATATTTATACACTTTATCTAGTTTTAACATCCACTGTTACAATATGTCAGTAACAGAAGGGATATTTTATGCTAAAGTCAGCCATTGACTTTACTTTATTTTTGCCATTGACTTTACTTTAATCATTAAAAATATAAATAACAAAAAATATATTTTGGTGAGGTACTGTATATTATAAATAAGAAAATAACTATGTAAGATGAGAATTTAGAAACAAGTATACACCCATTTTTACACAAAATACCACATTATGTGGGGACTCAAATGGCACCGAATGCTAAGATATGGGTGATTATGTGTATATATTCCTTTGATATTAGTTTTGCAGCTTAGTTTCAGTAAACTATTTTTGGAATTAAAGGGAAATTAAACATTGAAGGCACTATTTAGCGCATTTTAAGGGAATTCAAACTGCACATATTATGTTCAAACAAAATCTCAAAGCACTTTCTGGTGGTGCAGTACTGAGACGTCGCTTAGAAGTTCATGATTGTTCCCTCTCTATGATTTGGAATAAAAAAGGCAGGTGCATAATGACACTATTCCCAGCATAAGGAGTGCCGGGTTAACATCTGCACTGTTGAACACTTTTATGTGACAGGACTGCCGGCAGTCAATTGCAGCCATCACAAAGAACAAAGGGGTGAACTTATCGCCTTTGTGAAAGCTGAATTTAGAGTTAGTTATTAAACTTCCAAAAATCATACACACACGTGACTCTTTAAGGAACAGCATTGCCAAAATTAATCACAATTGCTGTGTTTACTTGCTTTTTCTCTTTAATTAACCATAAAATGGCATAGCGATTTAACCCAGTAAGTAATTTTAGCTGCGATGCAAATATGGTAATTCTCTATAATTTGAGAATTCTCTGTAATACTAATAAAATGTCTGTTGGAACTTTTCAACCAATACTACAGTTTTAACCCAAAAAATCTCTTTTCATTGACTAAAACAATATACCATCAGACTGTTTGATGATGAGAAACCCAGGCTCATTGGAAATACATGCCTGTGACGACATTTCGGCTAGCTAAACGATGTTACTTTGGTTCTCGATAAGTTCAAAGTGAAATTTCCAGTGAGTGGCACTAAAAGATGATTTAGTTTTTATCCAAAACAGAGTGACATGAAGATGGCAACGTTTTATTACACTATATATCGTGACAATTCGGAAATGAAATCTTTGTGACTGGCGTTAAAAGGTTAATGTTCTATTGCATTTGAAAATAACGTACCAACTCCACCAAACCTTCCCAATAATGTTAACAAAAACAAACGTGAGATAAAAACACATTTTCTAAAGCAACCATTCCTGAGCTCTTTTACTGTGACTCATGCTCTGCAGGACTCATTACCACACTTCACATCGCACGTGTAATGCTGTACCACGTGAGCTACTGAGGAAGTTTACTACGTCAGAACAGCCATAAATATGAAGCTATTTGTGTGATGCAAACATTGAATTGTATTTCTTTACAAATAATATGCTATGGTTAAAGCATTTTGAGGTCAGGGCATAGAATTGTGCAAGGAGCCATGCGAAAAGAAGTCTTTCTTAATTGATAAGTTGCCCCAATGTGTGTGAATAGAAATAAAACTGTTGCCGTTTTACTGCCTCTGGTGTACAATTTTGGAGTTTTGTGTAAATATAGGTAGAGGTACGTTATGTTGCCAATGAAAGTCTTTGGACTTCTTGTAACATCTCAAAGCAACTGAACTCAATGACCTTGAGTTTCATGTCCAGGTTGTTGTGGAAGGGAGCACAGAAGAAAAATAGCATCACTTTTCAGGTGTAACTTTCATGACCAGGGGAGAAGTTATACTTCAATATCACCTTCACTGACTCTACATGCCCACAGGGGTGTAAAGTTAGGAAGGATACTGTACTCCAGTGCTACACTGAGAGATCGAGTCTCTTCTCAAATATTTATAGGCCGTCACTGCCACACAGCTGTTGCTGCTAATACTGCCCAAACACAAACTGGCCCGTGGTCAATGTGAGCCTGCATGTCAATCACCACACTGATGCTCTCACATAATACAGCAATAATATATATATATATTATGTTCATCACTTCAGCAGGTTTTTGTGGGACTAAGTCTGTATGAATGATGTTTGTTGGGCTGAAATGACAAGGGCTCGAACTCAGTCGCCTGTTTGAAAGAGAGTGAATACAATGAGAATACTGCGACTTCTATGATTCGACTGTCAGCAGACTTGATGTAAGACAGCAATGAAGCATATTTTCTTACACAATACAGCCTCTCATGTTAGATGATTGAAGCAGAAGTAATGAGACACTCCGTCCCTGTGCAAACTCATTTTCCTCAGGCCGCACACATCTCAGCCAAACACTTTTCATCACTTGTATCACTTGATATCCGACACTCACAGATTAGAGCTTTAGCATTTGAGCTGACCAACTGGTGGGTTTATAAGAGATGACGTATAAACGATGTGGGTCTCATTCACTGTGAGCACAAACATATTCATGCATAAAATCTGTGTGCAAATATTTCAGTGCCAAAATCATGAGTCATCACATACTTTTTTCTAAATTTAGGACCAATTTTAGAACAAAATCAAGTCACGCTTGGTGTTCATGTATTAATTTGGATTAATGAAATGTTATAATGTATATACTTTTATTTTAGATTATTTTTTACAAGTGTGTGCATGACTTTCTTATATATATATATATATATATATATATATATTATATATATATATATATATATATATATATATATATATATACACACACACACCAGAAAATCCTGCACACACGATTGTAAAAGTTTGCTGAAACCTTTTCTGCTTACCTATTGTCACTTGTCAATATTATTAAAGAATGAGATCCAATGATCCAATTCAATCCAATCCAATAAACATCCAATAATCCGTAATTGTGATTTATGACATGATGTGTGGAGGTGTACAAGCCATGCAAATCTACAAGTCAATGCTATTGATTTAAAAATAAATATTTCCTGCATTGTGCGTCTCCTTGTATATTTTGAGATGTTAACATGTGTTTGCTGTCCCAGTAACAGATGTTATGTTTTTACAGAGCAAAGGTCATGATTATGTAATGTGCGTACACAAGTATGTGAGATTACAGAGCGGAACTGGAGACATGAATATCCACATGGTGGGTTATTACTCTCAGATTAAACACATTCCATCCTGGACAGCGGCTTGGTTAAGCTTCCATATTGTAGAGTGTAACAGAACAGGGTCATGTAGACAAACGAGGCACACAATGTGATATTCTAGAGGACACCACTTAATTCTGCAAGGGCAAAAGAGCTTATCCTTCTATTTGAAGACCACTGGTTTTGTCCCATCATATTTTAGGATCTATATTTTAGACCACCGTTTCCTCATTTCAATTTTGAGCACTCTGATGTCAAAAATAAACTATAAATCTGGTTCATCCCTTTCAAATTAAAGGCCTGAAATGCTCTGGACTCATCACTCAATGTCATATGTTCTCACCAATGATATCTAATGGCATCTAGGTTTCCCGATCTCCAGGACAAAGATCTTAAAATCAAATCAAAACTAGCCCAAAACCAAAATATACCACTTCCAAACCAAATACAACAGACCATAGATCATGCATTTGCAGATTTCATTTAATTTGATAGATAGAAAAAGATAGCAGAGATGATGAAAGTAGACAGCATCAATTAAAAACTGAGACTCGAAAAACCAACATCATCATTGTCAAATGCTTAAGCTTTGAGAAGAAAAAAATAGGCCACAGCATAATTTAAAAGTAGCCCAATTCTGCGGGAAAACCGCAGACTTGTCATCACTGCACTGTATGACACACTAATCATATTGCATTACACTTTCTTTATGGATGTCCCCCAAGACTCTGTATTCAGCCCTTTAATATTCTCTATTTCCACCAAATTGCTCAGTTTTCTCAGCTGCATGGCTTCATTTTTCTTTTATGGGCTGACAGCGTGATTCTTTACTCAAATTAACTTTTTTTTTGCCCTGACATCTCTATGATGTCAGTCTGTCTCTCATAACATCTTGACCTGAATGACAAAAATCCATGTCATCCCTAGTCACAACCTCCTCAGATTAAACTCTCTTCACCTCAACTGAAAGTCACACAGGTCCCTCTGAATATAGAAAAACCATGGCATGAACAACTCTCACTACAATCCTGCCGTTTCATGCTTCACAACTTTAGGAAATTGGTCCCAGCTCCATGGTCAGGCTCGAGGTATTTCATGACCATATAACTTGTTGGATTACCTAAAATTGCAACCACTTCCTCCATTCACATTTGACAATGTAGCTACATGCTTTCTGTAATCTAAATCAAAGTTAAGGAAATATATCTGGAGAGAAAAAAAAAAAAAGAGTTCTTATCCACACAGACTTGCATGTATATACAACCTATTTTGACATAAATTGAAAGCTGAAGGTTTAAACAATTTTTAAAACTCACAGTTGAGACAAGTTTTATAACATATTTAGCTCTATGGAGAACTGCTAATGTTGTGCAATTACATTAGCATTCTTTTTGCTGCTGAGATCTGGTGGTCCTGTACATGACTTGCATCCATAATAATGTACACATCAATTTATATTCCTCTTCTCTGCTTTTCTTTTCTATCCCTTCTGTCTCAATCGCTGCCAGTAGCTCTCTTCTCTCTGAGTCAGTGTCTGCGTGCTCATGCTGCGTTGTAGTGGGTGAAGTGTCACACAGGCTGATGAATTATGGGTATTACTTCCACTCCCTCGCTGTCCTCCTCCATAACCATGCTCCAGGCAGTGTGAGTAAAGCAAAGCTTTGAGTGTGTGAGCATGGAGTGTGTTTTTTTTTTTTTATGTTTTGTTCTCTGCAGAGCAGGGACTGATGGCTATCCTATGTGACCTCTGTTCTTAGCGATGTCAACAGCAGCCACACTCTTAAAAATAAAGGTTCCAAGGTGGAATTTTCGTAGAGATGCCACAGATGCCAAAGAACAATTCTTAAAAGAACCATTGTTTTGTAAAGAACATTTTAATATTCTGAAGAAACTTTTTTTTTTTAACGATAGAGAACCTTTTGTGCAATGGAAAGGATATGGTTGTTGAAGGTAATAGATTTGCTTGGCCTCCTCAGGCATCATTCTGAAGTCAGAGACAAGTGTTTATTTGAGAGCTGATGAACTTTGATAAAGAGCGGTGGGACTAAGCCGTGCTCTGTGATGATATCTGCAGCGGAGCATCATCACGTGAACACCTTTCAAAGGATTTAGCATGTCTGAGAGCGACAGAGAATGTCAGCAAGGATTACAAATAATTATTGGTCTTTAAATTGAGTTTGAAGGATTATTAAAATGGTAGAGTAATTGGATTTAGTTAAAACTGCAGCCTGCTTTTCTTTATGATTGATGCATACATTAATAATATTTTACATTGATGGTGTCCTTTTTATCTTAAAAGGATTAGTTCATCCAAACATAAGATTAGTCATCATTTACTGACCTTTAACATGTCACATCAAACGTCATTGCTTCTCAAGAGCTACAATGGAAGGTAATGTATTTAAGTAACCATGTATATTATGGTTTATATGACTTCAAAAGTTTGAATACTATGGATGCCTGTTAAAAAACACAGAATAAAAAAAGTAACTGTGACATTTGAACTTACAATTCTGACTTTTTTTTCTTGCAATTCTGAGAAAAAAGAATTACGAGATATAAACTGATGTAAACTCAGAATTCTGAGTAAATATCTCGCAATTGAAAGTCTTAAGTATCTTTTTTTTATCCATTCATGATTACATTCATGGAAAACAACACCGTGCACATTCTGCTAAACAACTTCTTCCATGGAAGAAACAATCATACAGGTTTGTAACAACATGACTATGAGTAAATGACTATGGGGTTTTCATTTTTCAGGGTGAATTATTCCTTTAACTTCAACACAAAATAAAAACCATATTTACTTTATTAATGCATGTTGCTGCAGATTCATCTGTGCTAAAGCTATTTAAGCATTGCTTTAAACTCAGATTTGTTCTGTCTCTATTAAGGTATTCCAGGCCCACTTTTTACGATTCAATCAATTTCTGATGGATAAAATCAAGCTTCGCTCTCATGAACATCCTGAAAAATACATCAAATTACAGAAGCAAAATGGGATTAAAACAGCAATTCATGTTGCCTTTAAAAGGCTTCATCACTCTTTGCAATCACAGGTAAAGAGTAAAAGATCACAAGCTAAAATGAAAGGCGTTTGGTGACTATGCTGAATATTAGGAGGATAACGGTGTTAAGACGAGATAAGACACCTCCACAAAACACTTTTGCACTGTCAACGGAAGACTTTCATCTGCAAGCATACCACGATCACACACTTTTTCAGGAATACTTTATAAAAAGAAGTCTGTGGGCGAGGTGAGTAAAGCTAAAGACAGGAAGCCGGCTGTGAGTTCAATAAAACTTGCTCTAAATGAAACCGAGCAAACATCCCTGCTTATGAGACTGTGACTCGATTTCCTTTCAAGAGCCTAAAATTAGCCTAAATCTACACCAACGGAATGAAAAGAAATGCTCAGCAGGAAAAGAAGAACTTCTATGTATCTTCAGGAAATGATTCATAGATAACTTTCAGCTTTGGCGTCTCCTTTATATTTCCAATTTTAATTGCTGTTTAAAGACTCAAATACAAACTGACCATCAGTTTGCAAATGGTGGGGGGGGGGTAGTTTTGCTGAACTGAAACTAATAAAAACTATTTTCCAGTATTTAAATAAGGCTAATATAAATAGTAGATGAAAAACTCAAAAGAAAATCAGAAATGTTGCCTTGGCAACTAATTGAACAATATTTTTCAAATTAAGTATTAAAATTACTAAAACTAAAATGATTTTAAATCTATATTGATGTAAAAAAAAAAAAAAAAAAAAAAAAAAATTACAAAAGCATGTTATTAAAACTTTACAATTAAAATATAAAAATAAAGGCTAATAAATAAATTGATAAATAGTTTAAAATAAAACAACACTACTTCTAATCTTGTAACCCTCATACAATGTAACTGCCTGGAAAAGAAAGACTATAAGAAAGTTCTATTTAAGATGGTTAATTCATGAGGGTGAGAAAAATTTAAAATTACATGTTGGGTGAACTACTGCTTAAAATGAATTATACATTTTCTCCACTCATTGCATTTCTATTTTGGATTTTGGCTAGATATAGAAGAACTGATAACAAATATAACAAAATGGTTTAGCACTGACTGATACACACCAATATCAGTCATTTCAGTGAAATAAAACATTAAATAAAGAATTCAAATACGGGCAAAAGGTTCTTGAACTCAGTGTTATGTTGGAATGTTTTAAATGTGATAAAAAAAAAAAAAAACGAGGCACTGTGGAAGCAATCTTCATTATAATGAATCCTCAGCACAGGGTCTGCCGCGTGTTTATGGTGAGGCGTTATCAGCGACACACTCGGGTGACTGTCTCGCTCATAAATGAAACACATTATTTCCATTGCAGGGCGGCGTACATATTGATAATTAAGAGGCCCATCTGCAATGAGCAGAGAGAAGAAGAAAGAGCAGGAGAAGAATGGCTGTGGTGGAAAGTCACAGACAGCAAGGACGGGAGGACCAGACTCTGAATATTAATACGACATGTTATGGACCTCCATGAATACAAACCACATCCATCCATCATGTCAAAAACAATATGGTTCTTCCCATCATTCTCACCCTGAACTCCAAAGCTGGGTTTCAGCAAGACATAAGATATAGGGCCTGTTTCATATCAAACAAAAACATTATATAATATAACTGACATAATACACAAATCAGAAGTTTGAGGTCAGTAAGATTTTTGTTTTGGAAAGTAATGAATCATTTTATTCCGAAAGGACACACAAGTGACAGTAAAGTGACGATAAAGGCATTAATGATGTTACAAAAGATTTCTATTTCAAATAAATGCTGTTCTTTTGAACTTTTTACTCATCAAAGATTTTGAATTCACAGATTCCATAAAAATATGAAGCAGCACAACTGTTTTCAACAATGGTAATAATAGGAAATGTTTCTTGAGCAGCAAATCAACATATTAGAATGATTTCTGAAGGATCATGTGACACTGAAGACATGAGCAATGATGCTTTGCCATCCTAAGAACAAATTACTTTAAAATGCATTCAAACAGAAAAAAAATAAAATAATTTTATATTTTTTTGCAATATTACTGTTTTACTGTATTTTTGATCCAATAAATGCAGCTTAGGAATTCTTTCAACATTAAAGAAAAAAAAAAAAAATCTTACCAACCCCAAACTTTTGAACAGCAGTGTACTGTATATTACAAGGAGGTCAGTGATACCCGGAAAAAGTTGTCCATTAGCATCTTAGCAACAGCTGGTCAATGGTGCAGGGGTTAACAGGGCCACGCTAACCAGCTAAACCTCAACCCTGTGTGGATTTATAGTATTTATTATACAACAAATAGCAATTAAAAGATTTAACACACTTTAAAACATCATAATACATAGCAAAACTGTTGACCTCACTGAAATATTGTGATAATTTGGTTCTAATTTAGCTGTTCACAGCAAAAATACTATTGCATCTCCTAAAACACTCACCAAAAAAAAGGTTTTTGAAGGTGTGACCACTAGAAATGCATTACGATCAACCTATATACACAACTGAAATGCAGTATTTCATGTCCAGTTAAAACTATTAGAACATCTAAAACCACTACAAAAACAATAGCAAATCTTACACCAACTTGAATAATTTATAAAATAATGAAAATAAAGATAAATATACTCAGTGTGTGCGTAAGTTCTCTCAGGAGGGTTTTTGAAGCCAAGTAACTGTTCACAGAAATGGAAATGGGAATGTTTTCCTCAGTTGAATGGAACTCTTGAATTGTCAACAGTGGAAAAGTTATTCATAGGAAATCTCACATCGCTGACAAGAGGACAGCTGGACTCCACCATTAGTCATTATTCAGAGCAGTCCAAGAGGAAACGTTGCCTTTCACATCCTGAGAGGGTCTTTGAACCCCTTGTCTTTTAATGGCCCAGTCAGTCAGGTTGCACTGCATGTTCCCGTAGAAGCAACTTTAGTATTTTCTTTGTAAGACAAATGTTACACAAGAGGCCTGTATAAATACTCAGATCGATT
Source organism: Cyprinus carpio (assembly GCF_018340385.1). Lineage (NCBI taxonomy): Eukaryota > Metazoa > Chordata > Actinopteri > Cypriniformes > Cyprinidae > Cyprinus > Cyprinus carpio. Next base: position 24,386,822 of record NC_056589.1, read on the forward strand.
ACACATTTCTTCCTTCCTTTCTATTTTAAAGGTACACCAAGTAATTATAATTAAATATGTCTGGAATTGCATGATACCATACTCCTCTTCCTACTTTTGTGGCAGGCATGCTAAATGTAAATTGTACTCATTTTCTGTATGCTTGGAATAGCCAGGTGACGCATTATATTTTCTAAAATGTGTAACATACAGTTCACCACTTTAAAGTCTAGTTTCCATAATGCAATACTTATTTTTAATCCTCTAAATTATTTGACCAAACTACTAACAGTTTAATACTAAATTTAATTAACAATGTAAAATAACTGTTTTCTATTTTAATATATTCTAAAATGTAATTTATTCAGCCATTACTCCAGTCTTTAGTGTCACATGATCCTTCGGAAATGTATTATTATTATTTGTTTTTAATACACAGATTTGGTGCTTAAGAAACACTTTTCTTATTATCAGTGTTATTAAACAGTTGTGCTGCTCAATATTGTGTTTGTGGTTGTTGTGATTGTTTTTTTCAAAATTGTTTGTTGTTTTTTTTTGTAACAAAAAAGTCTTAACTGTCACTTTTTAATAAATCTAATGTGTCCATGCTGAATAAAAGTTTTTATTTCTTTAAAAAAACAAAAAAATTTTGATTGAGTGTGCAAATCATCAGAAAAAATTAATGATACAGCGATGTAGTATATTTGTGTCATTGCATAATGTAAATGGTTTCACTGTGCTTTCACACATCTATGAAGACTATGAAAAAATGACTTGGTGCACCTTTAAATATCTGGCATATTGACTATAGATTGCTTTCGGATCAAAGGATCAAACGGTAATACTCTAAAGAATTGGTTTAATGACATGACGTATTTCTTTTTTTTTTGTTTATAATAAAAATTTCTGTATACGATCATCTGCACTGAGAATGAGTTGAAATGTTTCGTTCTCTCATCTGACAGTTGTTACTGTCCGTGTGTTTGTCGAGGCGCCCGTGCTCTCCCCTGCTGCTCTGCCCCAGGTGTGTATTGCCATTTGGTTGCCATTCCCTTGAGTTTCTTCCTCTTCCTGTCAGACACGCACCACACCTTCTCACAGTACTGCTCCACCCGCTGGAAGTTGTTGTAGCCGATCAGCTGCATGAAATCCTTGTACCAGAGCTTTGAGGAGGATGGAGCAGAGGGCAAGCTGGGGAAGGGGCAGGGTGGAGGTCTGTGTGCAGAATCACCTTCCTCCCCTTTATGCAACAAACCCTCCACTTTGCTCTCATCCAGCACCTCCAAAGTGACACGCACCACCGTCTGGACAAAGCCATGCTCTGTGGACTGGCACACGTAGACTCCTGCGTCTCCCTTTGCTATTTTAAGGAGCAACAGGCCGTGGGGGCTTTGAATCACACGATCATCGCCTTTCACCTGAGGAAGGGAAGGAGAGAAACAACATGCAAAGGACATTATCAAATTTGGGTACTTAGCTTGCTAGGATGCTAGAGTGTTCTGGCTTGCTCAAAAAAAAATCCACTTCCAAGTCTCGTATGCCTCCTTCGATATAAGCATATGCAGTGTTGGGTTTACTAGATTACTTTTTTCAAGTATCTAGTAAAGTAATGCATTCATTTTAACACTATTAACAAATTTTTTTTTTACTTTTTTAAATAAGTAAAGCAAGTAACTTTGTTTTCCCATTTATTCACTGACACCTCTCCTGTTGGTGCAGAGACACATCCTTCAGCCAGGCTTATTCATTTCACTTGTGGAGTGAAAGGACCTTTACAGTTGTCAAAAATGCAACCTTTGGGTTTTCTGTTATCAAAAACAAGTAAGCAATTCCAGCCCAGGTGACAAAAATTAACATGAAAGTAATGTAATGCGTTATTTTTCTAACGCAAAAAGTAACACAATTAGTTTTTTTATGGAGTGACACAACATTGTAATGCATCACTTTCAAAAGTAACTTTCCCCAACACTGTTTATCATTTCTATCATTCACCAAGTGAAAAATTGTAATTCTGATCACTTAGAAAAGTAACAGTACTCTTCCCTTTAACCCACATGACTTGAGGTATAATTATGCATTATATGTGAAAATATAATACTTTTGGGAGTCTGTTCTAATCCCTAACCTCAAGTTAAAGCAACTGTAATAGTGATGCTCTCCTTAGCTAATATTACTAATACATGTGCCATTATTTAAAGTCTAATTTACCATCACCAGAGAGATGTCTTGGAGCACAGAGATGGTCAGAGTGACATTATTCTTTTCTATTTGAGATGAACTGAGTTACTGGGGGCTATATTACCCAGCCTCCCTGTGGTCATAATAGTACAATGAAGCTTTAATCTATATTTTACAGCCTTCTCTCAGCAGGGGTTCAGACCATTGCTTGTGATGAAATCATTTCTGAGCCTGACCATGTGAGAAGAGCTCTACATTATCCAAGTAAACTCTGCACATTATTTGATTAAATATGATGAAAATAAATCTTAATGTGTTTTCATTTTTATGATTATGGAATAATACACACACACACACGTAAACATACAATTTTTAAAAAGATCTCAGGGTTAGGGATCAGGTAACTATTATGTAATGTAATGTAATTATACAATTATATATTATGGAGGAAAAATTATTTTATAATAAATTAATTTATCATTTTTTCTCCTTCTATAATTATAAAAATAAATACAGGTTAGGTTAGTTTAATAATACAATACAATTTTAGGTTTGTTTTATGGTGGAATAAATTTTTATAATATGATATAAAATTAATATAATATAATATAATATAATATAATATAATATAATATAATATATAAAAATAGATTTCATTTAAAACAATAAAAGTCTGTATGTTCTAGATGCATGCGTTTGTACCTCCTCCATGTCCACACCATGTTGAATGTACCATGTTACAGATGCCTGCAGTGATCGTGGTCTGCACTCCAGTAGGGTGCTATTGTTCTCCACACCATATACAAGCTTTTCTGAGATGCTTCGTTCTTCTGTAACACACCCACACACCCACAAACTGAACAGCATGGTCCAATACATTGATGCAACAGAATTCAAACTTGTGTCAACTGTTCACATTGTGTTTTCAGTTTTAATTGCTCTCAGTAAACAGTGTCTCACCTGCAAGAAATCCATAAATTTTGCTCATGGCAGGTATCTACACACACAATCTGAATACTCCAGCATCTTGTGAACAGACACTCTCAGTATTCAAGGGATAGAGATTTTTATAATATGTTTTGCAATGGAGCTCAATTGTACAGTTGTGGAAGTGAAAGAAATCTTTGAAACAGAAATGCTCTATAAATATTTAAAAGTGTTTTGTCTATTTAATGTACTGCTGAATATATATATATATATATATATATATATATATATATATATATATATATATATATATATATATGTATATAAATACATAAAAATAATTCTATATTATATATAAATAGCTTCAAATCGAATGTTGTGATGTTTCATTTCAGAGATTATGTTGGATGTAGATTTGATTCATGATTCAATTGGATGTGGATTTGATTCATGATTCAAGCTGCAATGCCCTATGGAGAAAAAGAATGGGGGAAATACTTCCAGAATAAAGGCCGCTTTGGAATCGCTCTATTGTAATATACTGTGATGTCTGTCAGTTAAAGTAAAAGCACCATCTGCGCATAAAGAGCCATAGACTCTCATTAACTGTACTCTGACCTCTTCAACTTTCACAGATCTCATCCGCCACATTTTTCCCTATAAAGCTTCTAAGACTTAAAGGGTTAGTTCACCCAAATATTAAAATTATGTCATTAATGACTCACCCTCATGTCGTGCCAAACCCGTAAGACCTCCGTTCATCTTCGGAACACAGTTTAAGATATTTTAGATTTAGTCCGAGAGAACGAGTCAATCTTTCGTTCGTTATCTGGCTCGGCTCGGTGTTCATCTTCAGTTCTCTCTTCACAGCAGAATCAGTTCAGTCTTGTTTGAGTAAATGTACGGTTTATTTTGATTCAGAGAGGTTACTGTCAGCCACGTCCATTTGTGGAAAGGTGCGAACCGTTAAAAACGATCTTCAAAGTAGTCCTTACGGGTTTGGAACGCAGTGCTGTGAACGCATGAGACAATGCTGGTCGAGTTTTTTAATGGACATATGTATTTTAATATTCACATGGGTGAAGACTAACTTTCTTTAAGAATCAATGGATCCTCTCCATTGATCAAGATCTTGCCAGAACATACGGGTTTGGAACGACATGAGGGTGAGTTCAATTAATGACGAACTAACCCTTTAAATTGCCAGAACATACCGCTAAGCTGAAGCCCGTTGCACTGCTGAACCGCATTGCCATGGCGGATGTCTTGCCGTCGGAAGCGCCTAAAGAATAACAGAGAAAAATGAGGCATTGATATAATCCAGACACAGCCCACCTGTCTGCCTGCAGTTGTCATAATATCATCCTGCCGCCCAAGGTGTGTAACAACACAAGGAGGTAACAGAAGTTCACTGTCTGTACTCTTTGAGTAATAACTCTGACAGGCATTTGGTGCCGATTGTGCATAACTTGTCTGGCTTTGCATACAAAGTGAGCTTGTGATGGGTATTAATATGGGCGAGAGGTGTTAGCATCAATCGCTAACAAGCTCAAACTGATGACCACACTGAGACAGCTGACAGGTCTTTGAGTGGGGATTAGGGAAACACTCCCACTCTGCCTTCGCTCCGATACACTCCGATCACACAAGCGCACACGCTTTCCTGCGGCTAAGTGAAACATCAAAAGAGCTCTCACAAAAACACACACTTTCCAAGTTCACTGAGCTCACTAATGGAATCTCTGGGTTGGAAAGTGAACGAGATTATGGTGCACATACACATAAGCTAAAACTGTAAGACTGTAAATGCATTAATAGCCTAATTTTGCAATGCAAGACATAATTGCATAATAAGTGTTCCTGTGGCTCAGTGGTAGAGTATTGCGTTAGCAGTGCAAAAGGTTGTGGGTTTGATTCCCAGGGAACACATGTTAGGTAAAAAATGTTAGCCTGAATGCACTGTAAATCGCTTAAAGCATCTGCTACAGTAAATGCATAAATGTAATAAAAATAATAAATAAAGTACATAATCCTTTCCAAATGTCAAGATGCCTCAGTTTTCTTATTATAAAATCAATCTACCATCTCAGTACTGTCAGTATACTGTATGCACTACCAGTCCAAGACTGATATTCACAGAGCTTTAAATGTTAAGAGGCATATGATGTAATGACTCCTACTATAAGAGGTTTAAAGGAAAATATTGCCCTTGGAAAATATTAGAATCTACATAAACCTAAACAATCAAGAACTCACTATTCATCTTTATGTAACGAGACTGACTGTTTTAAGAGTGATTTAATCTAATTGATTAATTTAAATTATACATACATATATGTGTGTGTGTGTGTGTGTGTGTGTGTGTGTGTGTGTGTGTGTGTGTGTGTGTGTGTGTGTGTGTGTGTGTGGAACAATTCGAGGGTGACAATTGTAAATAATTGATATTTTTGGGGGAACCATCTCTTTAATGCTTTATTTTCTGTAAAGCTGCTTTGGAACAATACAGTATGTACCATGAAAAGTGCTATACAAATAAATATGACTTGACTAAATATAAGCTGTACATTTACTATATATCATATGAAATTGTTGGTACCTTTTTGTATACAGCCCAGCAGGATAGTACCGGGAACATGTCAACCCGTCCCATGCACAGTAGGGGTCTCTGGCCAGGCAGCAGTCGGCGCAGGCTGAACCGTATAGCCCACACTGGTGCACACGGATCTGTGTTACACCCAGCTCAGAGCCCACGTACAGCTGTTGCTATGGAGACACAAACACTGCTGTCAGCCGCTTTGTTACAGGTGATGAATGGCATTATGTCCAAATCATCACGTTAGCATAATGACGCAGACAAAACCATTCTACTGAATTGCCCATTATTTGTGTGCATTCTAAATAATTCAATATATTGCAGTGATAACAGAACAAAAGATGCTCATATCTGATTCATAATATTTACTATTGACTGCAAGAATTAATAATTAACTATGAAGCATCTGACTTGTTATAAATGCTGAATTTGCCAGAGGTATTAAGGCGATCACCCATGCATGAAAAGTTTACTCAATACCACCATCTCCAGGTGTCTGTGAGGACTAACTGACCAAGACTTACTCGTTTAGTAGAGATGAGGATCTCTGTAATAGGAACAGGGACCTGGAATGAGAAAAAAGTGTTTAGTGTAAAGATTGTTGGAAATGAAATGGTTTTAATATAAAGATAAAAAGTCACCCAAAGGACTTCTGATGACCTTGAAAACCTGCAATTCCTCCAGAAGTACTTCTTCAACTGTGTTGGCTTCTTTGTTGTAGATCGTAATCATTTTTAATACTACAGAATCATCTGAGTTAAAGAGAAAGATGACCTGAATTATGCACTGATAAAATACGTTTTATATACTTTTTATGTAATGTTTGTAATGTTCTTGAAAGAAGTCTCTTATGCTCACCAAGGATGCATTTATGTGATCATCAATACATTAAAGAGTGTAATATTGTGAAAAATTAGCACAATATAATAAAGTAACCGTTTTCTATTTTAATATATTTTAGAATGTAATTTATACCTGTGATGCAATGCATGCATTACTCCAGTTTTCAGTGTCACATGATCCTTAAGAAATCATTCTAATATGCCAATTTAAGATAAGATGCTGAAGTAACGTTTCTAACTATTATCTTTTCAATATTCTATTATTAATTATTGTTGAACAGTTGTGCTGCTTTGTATTTTTGTGGAAACCATGATACATTTTTCTCAGGATTCTTTGAAGAACAAAGTTCAACAGAATTTATTCATTTAAAATAGGAACCTTTATAAAATTATGTCTTAACTGTCACTTTTGATTAATTAAATGCATTCTTGATTAATAAAAGTATTAATTTCTTTAAAAAAAATAATAATCATACAAACCCCAAACAGTAATGTATATCTGCTAAATAATGTCCGTTTTCTAGAAATGCAATAGTCTATAGTTGGCCTAGAAAATAGTTTATTGTTATTGTTACAAAAAACAAGCTGCTGCAAATATTTAGCATGACAAAAGCAAAAATCATCACATAAAGCCTATATGACTCTGCAAATCAGGGTGGACAAGACAACATAGATCCTAAAATTGAGTACCAGTCCCTATGAAGAGAACATTGTAGTGTCCATCCTCAGCTTCCACTCGGTCCACCGCCAGCTGTGTGAGTTTATGTCCTCCTTCAGTGTCCAGCAGAATGGGCCGCCTGTGAACGGGCTGCACCGCCTGGAACATGAGGGGATGGGAACGCACAAAACGCAGAACCTCATCTGGATACTCCTTTGAACTGGAAAACTGGCCTCCATTTATCTTACTGGCACACTGTGGGAGAGAAAAAACAGTAAATATGAATACAGTTTGAACAGAGTTCGCCAAGTAACCAAAGACTTTCAGATCTTTCATTTTGTTGCTCCTGATCTGAGAATATCCTTGCTTCTCGCTGCTATAACCTTTTAGAACAAGAGACTAATCAGAAATCATGTGGTTCATGACTAAAGCTACCAAACTGTCTTTTAAAAGGTCAGCTGTCAGAGACATACTTTTTTTCATATTCTTTTCCCAAGAATAACCACACATGGAAATTGAAGAATTGAGACATATTCTGAGATGTGAACAACGGATATACCCTGATTCTTCAAAATGAGACGAGACACAACACACCAGAGAAAATGACTGTGAGTTACAGGTCATTACTAACTATTGGAAACCAATCTTACTCTTTTTTTTTTTTTTTTTTTTTCAGCTGGAGATGAATAGCCAGAGAAGGACAATAATCAGATATGATTATAATTCAGACCACGGCAGTTTAAACACCTCGATTTCACAGTAACTCCGTAAGTGCTCGGTTTCAGGCATTAACGTTAAAGAATTGGCATGACATGCTCAAGGAGAATAGTGATGTGCACAGTCATGCTGAAAATAGACTCGTCTGCCATGAGAGAGATTCTGTGTGTCTGAAGAACTAAGATCCAAAAATCAACATTCACTCAAGTGGGCCTCCAAACGACACTGTGTCAGAGGTGTTTACGCAACACGGCGTGACATTTTGTACACCTGGATTTCTGATATAACAAAATGACGACACAAAGTGACTGATGGACCCAACATACAAGCAAATATTACTCACTGATCCAGGTCGCGGGAAGGGGACCCTGCCATCGTACACTTTCCAGTGATGGTCAGTCCGTTCCCGGTGTGCAAAAGGCCCATTAAATGCTGCACGGATGTCTTCCATGTTATACATGCACACTGCGTATCCTTTAAACACGGCACTGAGTGAAAAAACAGGTGCAGATGAGCGTCCAGGCAGCTGTCAATCAAAATAAACAGAGAATATAAAAGTATATATTGCTCTGTTCAGTGACACATGTGACTTCACCCACCTAGTGGTGCTAAACAGACCAAAGATCTCTGGATTTTTCTCATCTTTCTTCCGTAGCACGAACACATCCTCTGAAATGACACAGATACACACAAAAATGTATCGTCATCAAATCAATATGAAATTGTGCCAAGCATGATTTTACAGTATGTTGCTGGATCAACATACTTTGTTAGGCCTGGTACAACATTATTAATAATCAGTCAGTGCCCTCTGATTTAGAGTAAAGGTTAGGGATTGGTTGTTAGGCAGGGACATTAATCCAGGTGTACCAGAATTTTAAACCTATTTCCCAGAGCAGATATTCCCAACTTTTTTGTCAGCTGAAATTCTTTGACCTATAAAATATTTACTTGAGGTAGTCCTGCAAGGGTTAGTTCACCCAAAAATGAAAATTAGGCTGCATTTTACTCACCCCCGAGGCATCCTAGGTGTATATGACTTTTTTCTTTCGGACAAATCCAGTCAGACTTATATAAAAAAATAGTCTTTGATCTCTTAAGCGGTGTTGCATTGCTTCAGTCCAAAAGAAGTTAAATAAAAAGTGCCCATCCATAAAAAATAAATAGTGCCCATCCATAAAAAAAAAAAGTGTCTCACACAGGTCCGGGGGGTGAACAAAGACCTCCTGTAGAGAACTGATGCTTTTTTGTAAGAAAAAATATCCATATTCAAAACGTAATAATCACTTGAATCTAGCTTGCACTCACTGTTGTAAACAAAGCAGTTCCGGGGAAAAGATGAGGTCAGGTTTGTGCATGCACCGCTCAGAAGTGACGCACGCAGAAACGCAGTGGAGAGATCAAAACAACACAACGGTCAAGAATTAGAAGTACAAAAAGAGGATTTGTAAAGAAGAATGTCAGAGGATTTCGATATAACCCAAGAGGAGACTGGTTTTCCTTTGCTAAAGTAAGGAAACTTCGTTTCCTTTGCTCTTGTTAACAAAGGTTGGTTTTTCACAAGACTCACTGGCACATGCGCAACACTGACCTCATACGTCATGCTCCCGGAACTGCTTCTGTGTACAACTGTTGGCACAAGCTAGATTAAAAGTGATTATTACGTTTTGAATATGTATATTTTTCTTACAAAAACGCATTGATTCACTATAGGAGGCATGTGAGACACTTTTTTATGGATGGGCCCTTTTTATTTAACTTCTTTTGGACTGAAGCAATGCAACACTCGCTGACTGCAATGATAGAGCTTGAAAGATCAAAGACAATTTTTTATATAACATCGACTGGATTCATCTGAAAGAAGAAAGTCACATGCACCTATAAAAAATATAAACTATTTTCCAAAATTGTAATTATTAGATCTTACATCAACTCACACACAAAACACCAGGGATTTGTGAATATCAATTTGGAAAAGTCTGACTTCAAGGATTCAAATTTATTTATTTTTTACATTCCATTTTATTTTAAAATCAAAGACTAATAAGATAACACTGCTTTCCTGTAACTCAAAGTAGAGCATGACGCTAGAAACACAAAGGTCATGGGTTCAATTCTAGGGAAAACAAGAACTGATAAAATATGTACCTTGAATGCAGTGCAAGTTACTTTGGATAAAATCGTCTGCTAAATACATAAATATAAAGGTTTCTTTACATTTATTTAAGATAATGAATTTCAATTTTATATTAATATACAATTTTGTAAAATATAAAGGAATAATTTTACAAAAATGATAACGCCAAAAAAACAGTTCCGTCTTGCACTTTACATCTTGGGAACAGATGAGGCGTTTAATAAGATGTCAGTGCAGAAACAAATGAGCTTTCATCTGAAAGTCAAAGGGCCCATCAAAAAGATCCTCCAAGATTACAAAGTTTGGTGATGGCTAAACAGCACAGCTGGTGAAACAGATTTGGATTTTCAACTCACACAGCTGGCTTAAACTGTGAAGACATGGAGATCTATTACAAATTCATCTGGATGGACAGATGGATGAATGTATACCTGATGAAATCTCTATGAAAATATGAAAAGCAAAAACTGACTTAACAGCAGTTTTGCTCTGAGGCATCTGATGAATAGAATCACTGAGCTGGAAGAAACTGCTCATCTGAAGTTAAAACTGCAGTTTTTCTTTTCTTTTTTTGTGCTATTGTGGCCATTTCAGTCAAGCATCCCTACATTGATGGATTCCAGATACAGCTCAGAGCATGACTGTAGCTGGGTTTCCATCACCCTGCTTTTAAGCGAATTTTGAAGTATCAAATCAGAATCGAGCGATGGAAATGCTGAATTTCAAATAAAAATGCCTTAATTCGCTCGCTTGAGGTGGTTTTTGACTAGTGCGAAAAGGGTTAATGTGAAAAATGGGAGATGGAAATGCATTTTGCGAATAAATTCCTCCAAGCCCATCAAAAAAAGTCATGTGATTTTGCGATTTGAGGTAAATCCGACTAACCAGCGGACCAATCTCATTCCACAGCATCTGAAATGTTGTTATGGTCATTCGGAAATGTCAGAGCAAAGTTTGTCAAAGTATTTCTGTATAATTGCCTCCCAGAACTGTTAAACGACTGCATTCCCAAACAGCAGCATCCACCTCCGAAAGCAATAACCGCATTCATTGGGTTTTGTTTTCTCGTTTTGAGGTGCAAGTAATTTATTATATATGAAAACTGTTTTATTCAGTAGATTCTCCTACTTTCCTTAGTGATGTATAGTGCCAATTTATCAGGAAGTGATTTTGTACTCTTTTACTTGTTGGTTGGAAACAGTGCTTGTTCGCAAATGTTTTGTGTGATATTCCAATTTTGCGCACAAGTTAAATTTGCAATTTTGGATGGAAAACTGGTACTTCCTCTGGATATTACCAACACAAGCTAAATCAAAAATTGCTTACTATCTTCTCTATATAGTAAGCAATATTACGGTATTGCATCAAAATTATGTCAGAGCTAACCAAATGACAGACTCTTTATGGTTTATTTTACAGCAGCTCAAACAGCAGAGCAAGGCACTAGCAATGTCAAGATCATGGATTTGATTCCCAGGGAAAGCAAGAACTGGAAACCTTGAATGCAATGTATGTAGCTTTGGATAAAAGGGTGTGCCAAATGCATAAATGTAAATGCAATTTTATTTTTATGTGTAAGTGCAATCATAATTAAATTATGTATGTGTGTAAACTTTATGGGCTAATATCACACACAATCCCTCGCACTACAGAACAAGACAAGTCTGACATGCTCAAAATATTTACAGCACACATCAAAAACACAATTTTAGTCCTAGTACTGAATTACCAGTGTAATATGTTCTCCATATAATAAACAAGCTACAAAGTTTTCAAGTGGAGTGAAAGTAAACAAATTAGGTTTCATCCCATACCTTGCATTATTTTTAGAAATCGCAATTATTGGCAAAAATCCCAATCCCATGATGAAGTAAAAGGTGAAATACTTTCATGGTTTCAGACAGGCATGAAAAAGACCACTGGAGAGGAAGACAGAAAGTAGTATGTCCCCTACCGAGCTCATCAAAGTGTGTGTCAATCCCGTTGGATCCAGCCACTGAGCAGATCAAACGAGTCTTCAGGAAAGAGCTCCATCTGTTTACCAGCATCCTCTGACCACCTTGGTCATTCTGACAGCGGGAAGAGATAAAAAGACACTTAATTTCACCTGACCTATGGGTGGTACTGTCTTGCAGCAAAAGATTTTGACATAGACAAAAAGTAATTGGCCAGCGCTTGGCTGGTTAGCTTCAGAAATGAATCCCCTGCTGGTCAACGCTGTTATGGAGCAAAATTTGCACCACAAGCATCGTTCTTCATTGAAAACCATTTAAAAAAAGTTTAATAATATTTTTTTGCAAGCATTTCATTACATTATAATGTTTTGCAAGAAGCTGCTTATACTGTAGTTTCCCTGTCTGTTGCTTTTGACGTCACTGGATAGCCATGATGTAACCACACAATCAGTGTTGACGTCATTGGCATTTCTGGAAAAAAACTGGTTAAAAAAATAAATAAATAAATAAACTTTTCAATGAGTCTAGACTCCCTGCATAAGCTGACAGGATGCTACCAAGATAAAGAGGAAAGCTAAGTGAATGCTTTCTCTGAGCATTAAAAAAAGTCATGCTTTTAAATGAAAAAAAACCAAAAAAAACAACAAGCCTAATTTGATTTAAAAATAGTTTTTGGTATTTATGTGCAGTACCGCACAGACTCTGGCCACTCTGGTGTAAACTGCTTTTTTTCCACCCTCCGTGTTGGCCACTCGTTCAGTGAAGAAGTAGTAGACCTTATCATCAGCAGGATCGTCATTGTCAGGGATCACTGCTGAACCCACAAACTTGGGCTCTAGAAGAAAAAATAAATACAAAAACATACGTTTAGAATTACACAGAAATACACACTTGTATATACTGGTAACAGTTTTTTTTTTTTATGTTTCTGAAAGAAGCTTCTTATGCTCACCAAGGTTCAATTTATTTAATCAAAAAATACTGTAAATATTTTGAAATAAAGCATTTATTATTACAGCTATAACACTGCTTAATATTTGTGAAAACTATCAATTTATCAATTATTTTTGGTGCTCAATTGTAAATAATGATTCTTACTATCAGTGTTGAAAACTGTTAGTTGCTTCTTAATATTTATACACTACCATTTACAAAACATTTATTCAGCAAGGATGCATTAAATTGGTCAAAAGTGACATTAAAGACATTTATATTCCTTAAAAGGATTTATATCTCAAATAAATGCTGTTTATTAAACATGCTCCTCAGCAAAGGTGAGCCTAGCCTTTTGATTCTTTCTGCTGGTGAGAGACTTCATCACTGCAGAGTGCGTTTTCAGTCCGACTTCTCTTAAACTTGCTGAGAAAGATCCATACATTGTTTAGCACTGAATTGGCGAGCAATTCCAGCTGCAGCGTTGAACCGATTCTTCAATGAGAGTCTCCTCATTATCCCGTCCTCTCGTGCATTTGTCTTACGTGGACGACTAGCCTTTTTGGGAGACCTGAATAAATTAGTGTCATTGTAAAGCTGCAATATTCTAGAAATCACAAATTTGGAATGACCAACTTCTCTTGGAATAGCTGAAAGGGTCATCCCTTTGGCTTTTATCTGGACCACCTCCTGTTGCAGGTTTTCAGTCAGCTTAGATCGACCCGCCATCTCGCAATCTCAAAAATTAGAGGACTGCTGCCAGTTAAATAGGGTCTGTCATATAGTTAAGGAAATTACCACCAGGTGCCAGATTAACACCAATAACTTGGAGGCATCTGTAAGTGTTTATATTTTTTATATATATATATATATTTTTTTTTTTTTTTTTTTTAAGTTTTTTTTTTGTACTTTAGTTTAGAATTAATTTATTTTATGTGATTTGATTATGAACTTCTACTCCTGAAAGGATAACTTCAAATAAGACTAAGCAGTGACCTTGAAATTTAGGAAATTTTAGGTTGTTCTCGTTTTGATCTCCATCTGTCATTGTGCAAAATGCATTTGCCCTATGTAATCTAATATGAATAAATCTACTATCTTATACAGTGTGATCTGCATGTCGAAAGGCCGCTACAGCTTTGTGCAGTGAATGTGAGTGGGATTATATCTCCAGCGCTTCATGAGTCAGCAGCGAGAACACTTAACACCAGTTAACACCATTCAAAACAAGAACAGAACTCAACCCCAGACAACTGAGTGCACACACAGAAAATGTAAAAGTCTCCATGGAGTCGTGCTCTATGCTCTGCATTATGCACTCGTATGATATCGAGCAGATGACCTAAGGATGTGATGGTATTTGACCGTGATTTATTATGTCTGAATGGATGTTAGAGAGATGGATGGTATGTGTCAAACACCTCACACTCAGTCTCTCTGTATGATTAATGCATCACAGCAGGGGTTGGAATCACATGTGAGATGTGTGAGACAACACTGTAGGGATGCACGATAAATATCGGCACGATATTTAATGCGCATCAGGTCAGTAAAGCCGGTTCTATAATCAGCAGTTAATCTCTACATGTGTTTGCTTTCACGTGGAGCAGCATTTACTAAACAGAGCTGTTGTTCACTGACAAGCTGCACACAACATTCGCAAAATATGATCGTGGTTTTGCGCAGCTTGTCAGTAAACAATGGCTCTGTCTAATAAATGCTGCTCCACTTGAAAGCACGCACATGTAGAGATTTACCACAGATTATAGAACCTGCTATACTGACGAGATGCGCATTAATATTTTGCATCCCTACAACACTGTAATCTTAACACAGACTTAACATCTGTCTGACACACAGTCTACTCTACACACACTCAGGCTATTTTCAGAATGAATACAAAAGTTTAATTCATGCATCATCCAATCAGAACTTAAAAGCCAAAACTATCTGCTCTAAAATGCACATTCTGGCAATTGTTGAAGATCATCTATCTATTCAATCTATTCACAGTATACATACAGGACAGCAAAAATAGTAACAGTAGTAGCATTGTAGTACGCCATTGTGAATATATCTTCAGTCACACTTGGCTTGGCGCTGATGTGTTAACTGCACCTACAATGAGGCCACAAGCCTTGCTACAGTGATACGCATGGTAAAAGCATCACTCTCACTGGGCTCAGTCGTTTCGGTCTGGGCTGAAGGCCAGATCTCCTGTACAGCTACAGGAGGAGATATACAGCAAAGGGAAGCATTAAACTGGCTCACAGCAGGATGCCGCAGTCCTCTCTAAACCACACGCAGGGTGGCCTGTACATCAATCTTGAATATCTTTTTTTATTGCTCTATTTGATTCTATGTTCACACATTTAAGTGTCTGATTGTTTTATATCCAGTAGCTATACTTTTAGCATAAATTAGTTTTATTAAGTGTGACAAGTGATTAGTATGTCAACATAAAAACCATAAAAAAATCCTCACTGCTTCATTAAAAAGGATTTTTAAACAAATAAAGGCCTCACAAAAAAGTGCATTACCATTTTAAATAGCTTTAATGTAAATTATGTTTATAGAGACATTAGTTGTAAATAATAAAACATATGTCAAATAAATAAATATTCAAATAACTAATTGAAATTGATTAAATAGCCTAAATAAATAAAAAATACATACAGCTAACAGTACAGTACTATAGGGAGTCGAAAAACACTTTAATGCAATGTAATATTTCTTTCAATGTAATACAATTTCCAAATAATATTTTATACATACTCATTACATAAATTTTTCACAGTACAAATCGGGTAATTATATATGAAAATATATGGATGCATTTCAAACTTAATAATCAAATAATAATTTTTGGGGGCCCATGTTATTTTAAAAACCCCTGGTGTAAATATGTGCTAGCTTCACTGTAGTTCAAATTATGTGTGGTTTGTAGGTTGGCAAGCTCCAGTTTCAAAGCTTGTCAACCAGCATGACTTTCTGGTGAAGCCAGTTGACCGAAGAAGTGTTGCTGGTTAAGCAATTAAAAAAAAAAAAAAACAAACACACACCAGGAAGCATTATTTACAACACAAAGTGCTGTACAACAGTTTTTCTTACCATTCAGCTGCTGTCTGTCACCCACTTCAGTCCTAATGAAGTTGCGGTTGCCTAGACGATATAGAGCGGCATCATTCTCCCAATAATCAGTGTACAAGCCAACAAACAACTCCCCACCTGTCAATCAAACATGATTTGGAGAGAGAGAGAGAGAGAGAGAGAGAGAGAGAGAGAGAGAGAGAGAGATGCTTATTGGATTTAATACTGTAAAGCTGAAGTGTTTTTGTCAAGCATTTACATTAAGCAGTTATTTATTTATTCAGTTTCAATCTATTAACTTAAATCAGTTCAGCAGTGTTTTGATTTCATATTTCACATGACATTTAACAATAGTTATATATCGACATTTAATGACAAACGTTGCATTCTTGAACATTTAGGTAATGCATAACAGCTCTGGTATTGTGTTTGTCATACTGTATATTGAGATAGCACTAGGTGGCACTGCTGACACTGTAAATAACTGCCTCTCTTTCACCAGAGTGTGTAATAAATCCTGCAGTAAGTCACAAAGTAATGATTTAAAAGGCAATATCAATCAAGTATCTAAATATTCTTTATTACGAATGATCCTTATGCTTGGCCGGCTGGTCGAGACTAAATTAATAAATCAGCTGAAAACAGTATGCAGCTGGTTTCAAAAAGGAAGTCATCAAATTCATCTCTCAATTTCCCTTCAATCTAATTCCTGCTGCCACGTGAATGAACGCTCTGAAGGATTGGAGCTGAAGTGTGTTATGTAGAGCTTTCATGCTCGGTGGCCCCGGGCTCAAAATGCTCTCTCTTCCTTTCAAAACTCAAGAACACACACATTCTGAACATCAAGATGAAAAGGAGAAGGGGGAAGCTACAGAAAAATAAAGATATAATGGGATGAAAGATATTTGGATGTAAACAAAAGGAGGAAAAGACTGAGGATATTAAATAGATGAAAGGATGGTAGACTGGAGGAGAGGTTTTTCTGTAGAAAGCTGCAGGAATGGATGAATGCTTACGGTGCACAGTGGATGCTGAAGGGCTGCTGGGATGGAATGGGCATCTTCCTCTGCCACTCTCTATGTGATCAGACTCCAACCTGAACTCTCCTCCCTGCAGGAACACAAACACACGTTTAACAAGATAAATCTAATAACACATTTCAATAAATAAATACATATTTTATTTATGAAGACACGTTTTATTAATAATATTATTATTATTAAAGTTGTTCTATGTTGAATAAAATACAATTTATTTATCAAAAACCTTTCATAAAAAGTAATACAATTATACTTAATAATAACAATAACAATAGTATGTTGTTTATTGAATAATCTATATAATAATAAAAACTAATATAATTTTAACAATATTACTACATCAGTCAGTCAGCTGATTTAACAGAAAAATGTAAGTTATTCCATCAAAAAAAAAAAAAAAAAAAAAAAACGTTTTAATGCCATTTGTGCGCTGTTCATCACCAGCATACATTGTGTTTTTGTAATAACACTACAAATAAATAAACACATACATGCAGTACATACACTGTTTATTAAGAACATTTCATGAACACAATACTTCTCAGACTAATAAAGTTATATTTACTAACTATACTACTATACACTATATTTACAAAAGCATTATTTGACTTGAAGTAAAACATGATTTGGATGATTTATTGATGTTTCAAGTAGTAGTAAAAGTAGCAACAATAATAACAACAACAACAATAATAACAATAATAATAGTAGATCAATCAATCATTCAGCTTATTTAACAGAAAAAAAAATAAAGTATAGAAAAGTATTTAAAAATAAAAAATAAAGTTATTCCCCCAAGCATTAATGTTTGACTTATATTTGTCTTGACATTATTCCCACTGAAAATGTCATCTGTTCACCACAAGCATACGTTGGTGTTTTTGTATGCTTGAGCATGAGATCTCCGGCATGAGCTGCTGATGCTGGCGTCCTCTCTAGGTTCTTATAAAGCTTAACCAGTGAGAGTTGGTCAACCAGCTTCAACAGAAAGATCATACTGGTCAAGCAGCTCCAGCAGTAGTTTTGCTGGTCAACAGCATGTAAAGTCATGCTGGTGTAAGCTGGTATTTTCAGCAGGGTAGACAAAATAGAATTAGTTCTTAGCACTGCAGCAAGATGAATCAAGAAGAAAGAAAAAAACTGAAAATAATCAATCAGCCTGCGGGCAGCTTGTATCATAGAGGATAATGTATGAACACATCAGTATCAGTGTTTATTACATAAGATTTTCATCAAAAAACATACAGGCCTTCACTGCATTTCCTGCAGTCTCAGGGGAAATATAACATCCAGGTGAAGCAATGGAGGGTCAAATGAGATTGGAGAGTCCTTCCCCACATGAAAAGCCCTTTGAAGAATCACTTGCTCTCTACCGTTATTGCAAAGCTCACTTTTACCAGAAGGTGACGGTATAAGCTGTGCAACATGTCGCAGAACAGGCTTTCACAATCTTGATTTATGTGTTCTCACACTGTGTGATCCTGGAGAAACAAACACCAGACATGTAAAACCAATCCATCCATCATTTCATGTCTTAGGATTGTTCTTTTACTTGTTCCACAAGTAAATGTTTTTACGATCATTACTTCATACGAAGTAGGAATGGAAATAAATCCTTAGCCAAACCCATAACTTAAGTTTCATTTTATGAAGCGTGCTGTTACATAGAATTATAAATCATAAAGGTTGGCTGTGGTTGACATGCCGGTATATGCAGAGGGGCCGTAAGGTCCTTTGCAAACGAACAAATCTTACTTAACACAGTCTTGTGATCATGAGACAGATAGCATCAGCTCTTGTGGCCAGCAGACATGGTTGTGAATGTGCCTGAAGTAACATCCGGACCGTAGATGTGATGAAACAGTATGAGATTCACATGATAATCAGCACACCTTACGGCTGATGATTCAAACTCACACACTCACATGGACACATTGTGGAAGGACACATGGTTCAGATTTGCACGAGGTTTGGTGATCATGTTGCGTATTGTCAGGAGGGATGAAATGTTAGGTGAGTGATCACCTGAAACTGACAGCCACCGAGTACCAAATCTGAGGGTTAGTGTGAAGGGCTGGTTCAAAACCAAGCAAACAGCAAACCGAGGGGTGAAAAAGTACACAATATTAATCATTTGCAATATTATTAATGTGTAATAATGTATTAAATATTATTAATAAAATATAGCATAGTTTTTTTTTTTTTTTTTTTTTTTTTACATATTTTTTTTAAACTTAAGTAATATGAATACATTATTATTTCTGAGCTGTATTACTTGACGTCTAACAGGTCTGTTCAAAACTCTCTCGCAGAAGAAAAATTTTGTGGTAATCATTACAACAGAAAAAAATAAGCAATGTCTTAAATGCCCAATTTTATGTACTCAAATTGATAAAGATATAAATAATAAGCAATTATGAAATTATAAGCAATTATGCACAGTTAATAAGCAAAAATACAGGGCATACACAAATACCTATCAAGCAATATTAATTAGATTTTTTTTAATATATACTTTTTACAATAGAAATACATTTATATTAATAGTATTTCTTCTGCCTCATCCAACATCTTGCATTACATTCCCTGTGAAAAAGAAGTGTGCTTAATTGTACTGAACATGCACTTCAAATCTTAAAACGTATATTTTAGCAATGTCATTAATACAGATGTATAGTTACAAATATATTTAAATACATGACATACAAGTTTTTATTTTATCCATCTAAGTTAGTTGGGACGATTGCAAAATTACTTGCCGACCCCTGCTCTAAATGCTCAGGTTCAACAAAATACTGACACAAGGAGGTGATCCTTTTTCCAACTCAGTGATTTTGGTTTTTATTTATTTTTTTTCTGACATGGTTGGTGATATATATTTCACTTGGATGTTATATATATATTTTATTAATAATAATAAAAAAAAGTCTGCTAAATGCTCAAATATTAAATTTAAACTACAATACATTTTAGTTTAATTGTGATTAACATGCAACATGCATGTTATATATACAGAATATTGTTTTATATTGTACTGTTTCATATTATATATTAGGATGCTCACTATGTTTTGGAACAGTTTTTGTATTGAGTTTTATGTGTTTATTCCGGTAAGATGTGAGTAAGGTATGATGTGAGTGTATTAATATACAAGTATGTGTAAAGCCCATGAGAAAACACTGGGTTTTGGTGAAAGAGGAGACCTTGAGAGGGAATGGTGTGCTGTGATGTGTCAGGTGATGTGCGTATGGGCGCAAAGGGCCGGAATGGTGCTTAGATTTCTGTTATTAGAGAAGGAATGCGTGTGTGTTCGTGTACACTCCTCTCACTCGCTCACTCTGGTTCTGCTCTGTGTCTCTGCAGCTTTATCAGTCTTTCCTGTCATCATAGCTACATCTGCAACATGTCATCCCAGCACTCCAGGGCCGGGTGCATGTATAACTGTGCAGGTATGTGCAGCCATCTTCGTTGCCATGTGTACATGTGAATGCGAAGCCCATGTCTTATGTGCACAGATGCATATGCGTTCCGTATGAGTCTTCCGTATAATGTCTGCGCGTGTTTAGGGTATAGCTGTTCCAGACTGAGGCGTGTGCTGGCGGCCTGCAGCTCAGTGCAGGAGTTATCAGGCACCCTGCTGAAGCCTGTCTCCTCTAATTAAACCCTCTCTGATCTCCTGCCTATGGCTCCAATAATGCCCGTGGCTCTCTCCTTCACCTCTGCCGGAGGGTCAAGGAGCCAGTGCTTCCTATTCCCAGCCATGAGTGAGATCTCTGAACCTGGCTGGGATAAAAGTGGGAATGAGATGGGAAGGGAATTCTCCATCCTGAAACCTCCAAAAGATTAAAAATTAGTGGGGAAAAAAATAGTGAAAGAAAGCCTGTAGGCTACCTGCCACGATGCAGCACAGGAAAAAAAATCCAGATTCTCAGTTTCCTTCAAATAAACGTCTTCTCTTTGCTCTTTTCTTCTTGCCTGTACCTTCAAATAAAGCTCGCTTCTCTATGATTAGCCGCTCTGTAATTTGACTGGGGCTCTCTTGGGAGGATGGAGATGTTTGTTTTCGCTTGTCTGGATGTTTGGTTGGAGATTTTAACAGAGTGAAAATTATCAAACTTCCCGTCGTACACTACAACAAACTCTCTCTCTGGAGACTAGGCTTTCATCACAGGCGGTTGAAGTGTGTTAAAGTTGCTTCAGAAAGAAAGCGCCGTCAGAACTACTTTTTGTCACTTTTACATTATTATTGTTGGGGTTTTGCCTCTTCGTTAGAAAGATAGTGGAGAGAATGACAGAAGGGTTGTTGGGAAGAGAGGTAGAGAAAGAGGGAGGCAAGTGATCAAGATACTCTTCAGACTGGACTCAAACCCACATCACCTACATGAGCAAAATGTCAGAATGTGAACATTTAACATATAAATTAGGATTTTTAAAAAAATGTCTAAATTCAACAATTATTGTACACACACTATATATGATAAGTGGTGCATTTACAGACATAAATGCAGCTCTGTGTATCACACAATTTAATCAGTGGTTTGCACATCCAGTCAGTACAAAATTTTAAGGTGGTTCTGATGCAATTTAATATACCTTTGCATTGAATCTGTAACATTAACTCTGCAGTGTGAAACTGAAATCAAATACTCATTTTATCAAAATCAAAACTCATTTAATCAAAACAAATTTTGAAACCTCCAAAAATATTTAAGACTTTTTTTCTATGCTTATGGCCTTAAATTTTGAAAAGCAAAAAATATATTTTAATAAATTAAGGATGTGTTGACCAGAGTTATTGTAGTATTATTTATATAATATAATAGTATTCATTAATATTTTTGATTAGCTTTTATATTTTCACTTCTCAGGTAAATTTTTTTAATTTTGTTATGTACTTCTGTGTTTTGGGTTCATTATTTCTATTTAGCTGTAATTTCTTTTCTTTTTTTTTGTACTAATTTTTGTTTAACACTACTGTGGACAACCTATAAAACAGGTCTGAATATGTGCTTTAAGTTCAAATGAAGTATTGCACTGATATGCTGCCGCGTTAGTGCTCTTATGGGAGATCCAGGTTAGAATCCATGCAGCACTCTGTCCAGATTCCATTCCCATTATTTTACTGTACTCTTCAAAGTTCTAAGCAATAAAGAGACAAAAGTACAAATGAACAAAGCTTGATACTGATGTAATAAAATTATCAGGTTAGCCACATTCAAAGCATGAAAAACATCTTTTCAACTTCAACTTTTCCACACAGCAGTAAAGATGTAGGTCACATTCTTCATTATCTGCCTCTCTAAACCACCAGACTTTTTAAAAGTCCTTATAATAAAACAATTCCATAAGTATTTCTTTCCTTCCAACTGCAAACTGCAGACTTTCAGCGAACTGAATACCAGCCACTATGTTATCAGACAGCCCTCCAAACCAAAGGGCCCTCCTAAACCTCACAGTTACACACAGCATCTGGATCTTTTTACAAATCAAAGATTTCAGAACTCAGAACACAACCAATGTTTTAGTGTCTTGAGATGTTAAGCGCTTTAACTTGTTACCACTCTGACTGGTTTCAATTATCGCAAGTCTCTCTGCATGACTCCAGCATGTGTGGAATAGAGTGAGAGTGACAGTCGCAGACTGCAGGGGTAGTTTCCAGTATGGTCTCTGGTGACAAACAACAGCACAACACTGGACACAATTCAACCGTGAATCACTATGACACATTCCTTAGAAGACAAACAGGATCTCCTCAAGACATGTTTTCTGGAATATAACACAGAAAGAGGAGAGAAGGCAACACCGTAGCACTTTCAAACTCTCCCTACACGTGACCTCAGTCTGTTTCTGATAAAATAAAAAGATTCGCTGCGGTCACTGAGGCATCTCTGAAACTTTGTTGTCAACAACTGTGACTAACACTACAGTTTTATAACATGCCAATGTCATTGTGCAGGTTTCAATGTTAAAAGCAACAGTGTTTTCCAATAAAAATCTAACCATCCTTAAAATATAATGAATTTAGTATATTTTTTAATACATTATAAAATGTAATAAGATTTACCTCTGTTCCACGGCCCACTCTGATATAGGCACACACTGGGTTGAAGGCTCCAGTCCCACATGCTAACAGGTGGGTGCTGTTATAATGCTGCACCAACTTAATGTAGTTTGCACACTCAGGCTGTGAGAGAGGGACAAAGAGAAAGACAGAGATGAACAGATAAAGAAAATAAGTTTTAAGAATGCTCTTAACATATTTAAAGATAAACACTGTAGCCATGTAACAGGATATCACTGTGTCATATTGTACAGGATGTATAACAGATTTACCTTCTCTCTGCCCTGCATTAAACAATCCCCCACCTGCTCCTCAGAGCTCACCCAGTGAATCTAAGACAGAGAAACAAGCGCATTAGTGCCTTTTGAAAGAGTACCGACACAGTAACAGCTTTTGTAACTTTTTTTTCTGAGAGTGTGGAATGGTTTATACCTCTATACAACCCCTTAATTAAGATACTCCCCAAAAATCTGCAAAAAAAGCTGAGGGTAATGACTGCTTCCAATCTGAAAGTCACGTGCAACTGCCATTAGGGGCCAAAATGTGAAAATCAGATGCTTTCTTTTGGCATAAATTGTGGGTGACATCTGTTACTTCTGGTATTTCAATAGTACAATGCAACCAATAACCAAAAAATGCCTGCTTTTGCATGATGCTCCGTCCATGCCAAACACAACATAAAATAAGTATTAACTGCATACTTAATACAGAATTAATAGATACTTCTACTATATACAGTTATGTAATTTTAATTTAATAATGACAGTTTCTGTGCAAAAGGATTTGTGTGTGTTTTTTATTTTTAGGGTGTATGATTGTTGTTTTACAATCTCTGGGATTTGTTTGTAGGAATGCTGTTTTTATTTATTTAATAAGTATGTGTGTAGTTATCCTGAGATTTATTTAGCAACAGATGTAAATTGCTTTGATCATCGTACTGTCATGAGCCAAATGAGATTATAAACTGTACCACACACACACACTCAGATAGCAGTGCTGGACATACATGATCCCCAAATCCTGAGAACAGCTACGTAAATGAACGAACCTCTTTGTGAGGGGCAGTGATGCGCTCCAGATTGAGAGAGTACAGGATGTCTTTTCCTCCGATGATTAGCCTTTCCTGAGTCTCATCCAGTAACATACTGTAGTGCTGCAGACGCCCCTCTCCAGACTGGAACACCCTCGTCCTGTTCAGCTCCCATAACTCTACAGACAAAAATTAGAAAGCATTTTTACCATCTGAAAATGCTTTTTTTGAATAAGTAGGGTTAGGAATTTGTTAATGAATATTTTTGTGGAAACCATAATACATTCTTTTTTGAATAGAACAGCATTTATTTGTAATAGAAAACTTTTGTAACATTATGAATGTCTCTACAATCACTTTTGATCAATTTAATCTGTCCTTGCTGAATGAAAGTGTGTGTGTGTGTATGTATATATATATATATATATATATATATATATATATATATATGAAAGTATATTTTGTTTTTTTTGTTTTTTTTTTTTTTTTTTTATATATATATATATATATATATATATATATATATATATAATTATTTATTTTTTTATTTCTGAACCCAAACTTTTGAATGGTAGGGTACATGTATGTTGAACCGTTATAAAGCTCATGACTCCAATCTCTGCTCATTGCATTTCTTTTCACCACAGAGTGAAGTCAAGCAGCTGGAACAGGATTAAACAGACCACATATATGACCAGAATCAGACAAAGATGCACTGCTTCAGTGAATCGTGATATGAGAGAAATTGGATTATACGATTAATCAAAGTATGGGATGTCAATGACTTATGACAGATTTCCTGAGCATGCTTGCGTGTGTGCGATGGGTTGCTCCATGGGGAGTTGCCCTCGTAATGGTCTTGACCTTCTGATTTATTCAGCGTGTGTGAGTTGGCCCTCCAGTCATACACACCCAATGACAAAATGTGTTCTTCATTTTAAATGCTCTCTGGTTGCTTTAAAACAAAAAAAGGGCAGCCTCCCAACACACACAGATGCAGGCAGATCCATCGATGAGTGTATACACACACACACACACACACACACACACACACACCACTGGATGCTGGCTGAGTTCAGTGACACATGGAAAAAGAGACAAATTAAAAGAGAAGTAAAAAAGGAACAATTTAACAGAAAATGGAAAATTCTTCCATTAATTACTCACTGAAATTTCCAAACCCGTATGACTTCCTCTTTCATTTAAAAGGATACTCCACCCCAAAATGAAAATGTTGTCATTAATCACTTACCCCCATGTCGTTCCAAACCCGTAAAACCTTTGTTTGTCTTCAGAACACAATTTAAGATATTTTGGATGAAAACTGGGAGGCTTGTGACTGTCCCATTAACTGCCAAGTAAATTAACGTTACACTGTCAAGGTCTAGAAAAGTATGAAAGACATTGTCAGAATAGTCCATCTGCCATCAGTGGTTCAACCGTAATGTTATGAAGCGACGAGAATACATTTAGTACGTGAATAAAACAAAAATAATGACTTTATTCAACAATTTGTCTCCTCTGTGTCTCTCCGCATCACCGTAGCACCATTTTGGAGAATATCCGCTGAACACAAGGAGCGCACGCTATTCTGTGTCAGCCACACTGCACGGATGCACTGTTTTTTTGTTTTTCAAATCAAAGCGTAAATAAATGTAGAAAACGTATCCTTGTGTTGCGCAATAGTGTACTCCGTTTGCGTTCAGCGGATATTCTCCAAAATTGCGGTGATGCGGAGAGACACAGAGGAGACAAGTTGTTGAATAAAGTCTTTTTTTTTTTTTTCTTCACGTACAAAAAGTGTTGTCGTTGCTTCATAACATTATGGTTGAACCACTGATGGCAGATGGACTATTCTGACGATGTCTTTTATACTTTTCTGGACCTTGACAGTGTATTTTACTTGGCAGTCACAAGCCTCTCGGTTTTCATCCAAAATATCTTAAATTGTGTTCCAAAGACAAACAAAGCTTTTACTGGTTTGTGGGTAAGTGAATAATGACATAATTTTCATTTTGGGGTGGAGTAACCCTTTAATGTGCATTTTATTTTTTTGTTACTTAAATTTTTTTTCCTCCTTTTTTTTCAAATAAATACAGAACAAAAGGATACATGCTGAAGAACAACCTATATACATAACAAACATATACATACAGTGGTCACCAAATATAACATACTACATTCATGAGTATTTAGATTTTGATCAGATTCTGCCATACAAAGTTATGTTAAGGGTTACACATCTGACAGAGTTTATGGATTAAGAGTCAACATGATCTTAGGATCTCTTTTTTGGGTGGGGGTGAGGATGATTCAAACTCATATAAATGACAAAACAGCAAGAGAGGGAAGGAGAAAAAAAACACATAGGTCATCTATTAAATCTTTTATTTTATTTTCAACCTCCTCCCCCAGTATGATGAGATTTTGGTAGATTGTTTTCTTAAGGAAAGGTTTAATGTGCATTTTTATGGAATATCCTCACCACTTTTTTCAATATAATGAAAGTGCACAAGGATTGAGGCTGTCAAGCTCCAAAACGACAAAAGGCAACATAAAAATCATAAAAGTGGTTCATATGAAGCATACAAAGAACTGAAATTTAAGAAGCTATAGCTCACTGGAAGGGAAGATCATCATTGAAGAAATGGCTTAAATTACACTGTTTTCACCCAAATCTATCACTCCAGTCGTATGCACAAATGAGAGACCAAAATTTCTCCTGTGTTCCAAATAAGAAAATGTAATACCGGTTTGGAATGAAATGGGGGGGGGGTATATTTTCAATTTTGCGTGAACTAATCATTTAAAAGAGCCACTTAGAAAGTTGAAGGGCAAAAGCTTGTATGGAAAGAAGATAAGGGAAGCAGACAGACAGATAAAGGATAAAACTGGATTACTGAAACGATAGCAGGAGGGATAAAGTGGAAAGTGAACGACAAGGTCAAAGACAGACATTTGAAGACGCAGACTTTGATCACATTTTAGTGTCTGAGAGCAGTTCTTCGGAAAGACACTCAACGTGTCTTTTATGTTTATGAGTCTTGCGGTTAATAGAAATGCCTTAGGATACTCAAAAACATGAAAACAAGTAACACTCATAAAAAACACACTATTCAAGTTCATTTGGAAGGCAGTCTAATACCTCACTCTGCTCTTTTACAGTGGGGTCTAAAAGTCAAGGCAATACTGAAAATCTGGGATTCAAGATCTAAAAAAAAAGTTTTAGGAATGATTTTGAAACATTATGACATAAAATGAACCAATTTTAATTAAATGTTATATGAAAAAGAAAAAGATGAAAACAATGAAGAAGAAAACAAAGATGAAGAATGAGATGAAGACAAAGTAGACGAAAACCACCATTATGACAAAGAATACAAGGAAGATGACAAAGACAATAATGATTAGATGACAACGGAGAAGAAAGATTATTATTATTAATAATTAAGCTTAGAAAAATGCTAAAGAGAAGCATTTTTACTAGTGGTCTCAATTGTCGGAGTAAGTGTATGTGCAACATGTCATATGTTTATTAAGATGTGCATATGGTATAGTCATGTTGAAAGCCCATGAAACATTTTCTTCCAAGCTGTTACAAATTACTATCAGTTTTAAAGTGTCAAGCACCTTACACAACTTGTGGTGCCCATGTGGCATATTAAAAGAACCAAGAGTGTGTTAAGGAGAAAAATGAAAAGAATCACTGAATGCCTTCAGGAATCATTTCCAGTTCCCTGACCATATATACAGTAAAAAAACAAACAAATCAGATGAATAATTTCATATTTCACTCACTAAAATTAATCCAAGGTCTTTGCCCTATTGATGTTCATTTGAGCTGTCATTTTGTTTTTTTTAAGGTTTAACATATGAATTCAATTCCACTAGACCTCTTTCATTCATTTTGATTATGAGCTTCTTTCTCATTCTAAATCTATGGGTTTGGCCTCTTGTTCATGAAGATAAATGAGACAGATAAAAGAAAGAAAGAAAACCAGACTTGGCTCATGATTTGACTGGCCTCTATGTGTGATGTTTCACAGGGACGGTTCATCCACCATAAATATTTATTTAATATACTCCATTTATCAGCAGAAACCACAATGAAGAGACATATAGGATCAGAATGTTTATAAAGAGACCTTACGTCTAGAACAAACAGCAAATTGCACATGTCCCAACACAAGCCAAAAAAATAATCCTGAACTCCCGGAGGCAATGAGCATTTTAACCCCTCACCGTTATTAACACAGTGCCCCTGACCGGGCAAGGGTCGTCCCATTAGGCTGTACAACGGAGGGGTGGGGGAGGAAATAAAGACAACCATCCAACTGCTGTTATAAATTAAAAACATGAGTAATGTACCCTTATTATACTTAATGTCTGAATATGTGCGAGTGTGATACTGAGTAACTAACTATAATATAATGATGGATTTGTTTCTTACGAACACAAATGTTAAGTGATGGACTGGAGTTGTGTGGATTTTTTGCAGATCATTTTGTTGTTTTTATCAGCAGTTTAAACTCTCATTCTGCACCCATTCACTGCAGAAAATCCACTGGTGAGGAAGTGAAGTAATGCAAAATTTCTCCAAATCTGTTCCAATGAAGAAACAAAATCATCTATATCTTGGATCTCTGAGCACACAGCTCAGCGTTACTGAATGAACAGAATTTTTCAACAAATTGGTTGAGCAAAAGATTCAATGACTTACACAAAAAGACAGTCACTTGTTTAATTCCTGATTTAATAAGCATTTTAAAATGTACTAAATTAGTGATTTATACTCCTTTCATGCAAAATCTGGTAAAACCAGAGTTACTGAGAAATATCTACCACTAGTACGAAAAACACAAATAGGACTCTCGTAATGCTGACTGGACAATCAAATTTGTGTTACAGAACTATAAACAATGTTTTGTGTGTATAATTTATTAATTCAAACTGTAAGTGAAAGTCCTTTTTTACGGGCCGCCCTATGCTTAGAAGACAGCAAATGAGTTTATTTACAGGAAACGCTGTCAATCCCATTCTCAGGCCTGTCAGCTAATAAAAATGAAAAAGCAGTTATTGAAAGGGAAATGACCCAAACTCTCTTTAATCCAAATCCTCATGTGCTGAACTGGCTGTATTTCCCCGTAAGCCAAACTAAAGACCTGTTTCCTCTGCCTAAGTCATCTGAACCTCTGCTGTGGTGAGCAGGTCTAAGGAAGTGCAGATTCTCCCTAAAGAGAACTTTGGAAGCTGGAAGATTCTAGAATTAAGGAGAGCTGATACTCTGATTGCGGATGTGGCCGTCTACTCCCTTTGCTGAGGGGCTATCAGCTATCGGAGATAGGGAACTGCTTTCATCCTAGGAAGGAAACAAGCTTCCTTCTCTCATCTGTCACTCTGAGTTCCCCATCTTTTGTCTAACGGGAAAGGTCATTTTGTAGGCCCCCCCGATGGATGGACTTAACATAAATCATATTTTTCCTCACTGTAGTATAAGGTGAACTTGTCTGTATGAACTTGGGTCCATTTTATTTCAGTCAACAAGGAGGCAAAAAGCCAAAGCTAATTACCTAATTACTATAAAAGATCTGATTCTGAGCAGAAGACTGAGAGACTCTATCCTCTAAGCATATTGACTGTGTTAACCTGCTAACCCTAGTAATTATCATATGGGTTATCCTGTATTTGGGAATGTGATCTTTGCCTTCTTCCAGACTGCATGTTTGCAGGCTTTATATCCTGCACAATTACAGCTCTCTGTAATGGAATCAGTGGATTCAATATTTATTGCTTACTAATAAAATAATTAAGTAACAAGCAACCAAAGTCAACGAGCAATCAAAACGCTGCCCTTAATAACTCAATACATACTGATTTGTAGTTTAGATTCACTAGTTCTAAAATAAAATAAAAATTTAAGTGGAAAAATAAATTCAATTTTATATATTTTATATATATATATATATATATATATATATATATATATATATATATATATATATATAAAAAATAAATTCAATTTTATATATTATTAGCATTAACATGTATATTAGCACACAGAGGCATAAAAATCTAAACTTGTGAAGCCTGAACATTATCCAATCCACCATATTTGAAATATTTCTTCCCTAACAAACTCAACAGCTGGTTAAACATTAGTTTCTGCTGATCTGGAATGGTGAAGGTTTTTGGTTTAGATATGAAGCCCAGAGGGGTTTGTTTCTTGTGGGCGGGCTGGAATGGAGATGTTTCGGCGTGGCCTTGTAAAGGTGGTGTGACTTGGGGCCTTAAATAACATTAAAGGTTCTCACCACACTGTGTATTATGTACATATGATTCGCTCTGACACATGTTGTTTGTACTTTCAACCTATGCTAAATTGCAGCTGTCATACTTC
The DNA here is from genome assembly GCF_018340385.1 of Cyprinus carpio. Taxonomy (NCBI): domain Eukaryota; kingdom Metazoa; phylum Chordata; class Actinopteri; order Cypriniformes; family Cyprinidae; genus Cyprinus; species Cyprinus carpio. The sequence goes on from NC_056589.1 coordinate 24,417,359, forward strand.
AATGAACCAGTACAGAGGAAGTGAAGCTGGGTAACATCAACCTGCCCTTTGCTCAAAAAAAAAAAAAAAAAAAAAAAAAAACACACTACAGGACACTGAAAACATGAAATTATGGGGTAAAACAAGCCAGATTCAAACTCAGTTTGCACATATAAGCACCACAGCAGCACCAGACCTCTGATCATCACATTGATGCACTTGACGAATCCAATGTATAGGCACTAAATACATTTAATGACAATTGTTGCAAGCAATCAAACAATGTTGACTGTAAGAAAATGACATACTGTACCAGCTTCATGGATTTATATTAATTCCAATGCCAAAACATATTTGCCAAAAACTACACATTTAGATGTATTTCACATATAAAGCATGTTCTTTGCATTGTGTTTGCAGTTGTTTACAAACATTTATCAGCTAAATATGTCATGGGAAATATCTTATAATTCCATACTCTCATTTTATCTCTTTGATGAAACAATGGCTTTTTCAGGGATAAAGCACATTCCAAAGAGGTGTTTTGTCTGTGCTTTATAGCACGTAGGTTGAGATTAAAGCATTTACCAAAGCGTTTAAAGCAACACTGGCACATTGACTCCACATTTAGATGCAACGCTCAGTTAAGGGTGAAGATATGAGATGGGGAGGACTTAGATGAAGATTATTTCCATAAACAATCTCAGCGATGCTTGGACAACACATGAGCGAGCAACCCAAATAGGGGTTTGCTGAATGACAAACCCTTGTGCGGTTAAGTTTTTAGTGATGGTATAATGTGACCAAAGTAAAAAAAAAAAAAAAAAAAAAAAAAAGGAGTCATGGAGTGTGATATCATGCATCAGCTCTGTATGGAGAAACAAAAATAGAAGAGCAGTGTGACCCATCAGACGTTGCACAGAAAAAAGGGGGGAAAGCCCCATCTGCTCCCCTTTCATGGGCCAGAGTTTTTTAGACCTGTCAATCAAGTTAACAAAGACAGACAGGTATTTTGATTTCAAACATCAGTGTTGACTGAAACAACATGCTACTGACGATTCCACAGTGGGTGCGAGACAAACTTCAATTACCTGCTAGAAGACATGATGTGTTGAGAAACAGCAATCTGACAAATGCACAAGCACAAAACGCATGTCAGTCATCCAGTAGGCGGAGCTAAGCAGACAGAGGTCAGGTCCTCCTGATGGAACATGCTGTGGACCGCATGAGGCTCACAGACAGACAGACGGAAACTGCCAGATTTGGCTTGTCATGTATTATTCTGTGGTGACTGATTGATTTTAATAGCATTTTGTTAGTTTTGAACGTTTCCTCATTCTGCATTCAAGATTTCCAGAAAAAAAAAAAAAAAAAAAAAAAAACTCTGCTTTGTGAAATTGAAATTTTCAGTAAGGGAACTATGTTCAAGGAAGTTGCTGTCCATGCAGTACATGCACAATAGAAGAATGAATGATTGTGCTTAACAAGGTCAAATATATTATATTACAATAAAAAATGATCATTGCCAATAAAGATGCCAAATTCCATTTCTAACTTTAATCCACTTCTTATGGTTTGATGGATAGATGTGATGTTTGCTTAAATTATCAAAAAGTAGCCATCTAAATCATGAAGTAAAATATATTTTACATATATACTGTACTTTAGCAAGTTCAAATTGCATTTTCAAATGATCTTAGTAAATATTAGCAAGTGTTATGCGTGTTGCTTGTGTTATGCAGTATATGGAATCAGCAATAAAAAAAAAAAAATTATTTCAGTCACTAATTTCAAGTGGAGGGGACAAAAATCGTCAAAAAATAACTAAATATAAAGCCTATGCACCTGTTACATTAATGTTTAGATCAAGAACTCTGGGACATGATATTTCCAACACACACTCAAAAAAAAAATAATAATAATAAAACTATTAAAACTCTGCTAGGTGAGTCAGCCTTGGCATGGTATTTTAAAATATGTGTGTGATTATAACAAAACCACTCAGCGTTTCTACAGGAAACACCCATCTCTTCAAATTATGAGTTTTCCACATTTTAACCTCAACCATCTGAATGTTTCATTAAGATACTCTTTCAGTTCAATGTCTTGGCATGTACGGAGATAAACACACATTTTAAGTAGTATCCTTTGAAAACAAACTGAGGGGCTTTCCATGGTTTTATTTCCTATAATTTTCTCCCACCTGGAATAACCGCTCATGTTTAAAAGCTGCCAAACTCTCAAAAAACACAAGCGTTAAATACATTAAGACCTGTCACTTACTCACTTCATGGAGAAAAAAAATGAAGAAAAAAAAGCCTTATTATTTAACATTGACTGAGCCTTGGACAACATGAGAGCAAAAGATGGTGTAAGAACAAAATGTATTACTCACTTATTTAAATAACAATAAACCTTGACATTTATACATCATAATGCTTGGACTGTCAGTCAGAGTAGATTAAACCTGACTAAGTAGATCTCCTGAGTAATGTGACAACATAGTTCATTTACTTATATATGTAGGTTGGTTATATTTAGTCGTACTTCCTCAAGAGATGGCTACAAATGCCTCAAGAGAAAAGTCTGCAGAGGATTACTGGGTGCCAAAAAAGAGGTCAACTTTCAACTAAAGTTCAGGAGTATGAAATCATTTATCGACCCTATGGTCCTCTGTGGATTGAGAGGAACAGTAGTCTGAAATCTTTTCAGGATGACAGAAAATTACACCATCTTCACAAAGTCATTGCGTCTCGCCTCTAAATGAAATGCCAAATGGACACATATGTGAGGGAATGCATACAAAGATCATTAGCTGAAGGACAGAGAACCTCCAAATGAAAGCCATCAACTGCCTTCACTGGAGTACATTGATATATCAAAGATAAGAGGACATCACATGGACCGCCAATCTTCAATGTTTGATGAAATTCCAAGCCATTGTTTTATTGAAAATGGTTGTTTGATGTGGAGAAACAAGCTGATTGATGGATATATTGTAAATTACCTGACACTGGAGATCTTTCATTGACCAGAGAACAATGTGCATTCACTAAAGCCACTGTAAGTCAAGGAAACCCTTGTTCTCTGGGGCCATTTGTTGGTCTGCTGTCCTGCGCTGATTGTACTGACTGTGAAGTTTATTAAAACCCAGAATTTCTTTCTTCCTGTCCTGCCGTCTTTGAAGAACCCGTCTCCATGACGACCCTTCAGATGCCCCGTTTGCTAGGAAATTATGGGTTTATTAGGTAAACAGACTTTTTGGAACTGTCAGGAGAAATACTGAGAAAGACACAGCGAGAGGTAGGAAGAAGCAAGAACAGACCAAAGCAGGAACAAACTCTCCCAAGAACATCATTAATTATGCAATGACCTGCGGGCCAGCAAATCACAGGCAGCGCTATCTGGATACAATAACTGGGTGATGAAACAGCAGGAGGTTTGCTTGTATAAGTCCTACTCCTTTCATGTGCTGTGGACCCAAAGCAAAACTTGCTTTTGGAATGACAAATACAGTAGGCGACTATTACACCTGACAATTTAAGACTTTTTGGAAAGATATTCTGAAGACACCAATGTTCTTCAGAATATCTTCTGTTCCAGACCACCTCCAAATAGTTTCATTTATCTGATCACAATGCAATGAGGGAAAACACATGTTAATGACAGATATAAAGTTGGCAGTAATGACTGGATTATGCCAATTTATAACACAAGGACAGCACACTGAAATGAGTACATGAAAACCCTGATATGAAATCATGTGGATTGGTAATATATTACATTTTAAAATTATTTTTTCCCCAAATGTTACAAAAACAGTCTTCTGTTTGGGAATAAAATTCCCCTATTCACCAAAAAAAAAAAAAAAAAAAACACAACCCTTGGCAAAATCACAAAAAAAAAAAAAAAAAAGCCTTGTTGTCTACACTGAAGTAGCAAAATGCAGCAGAGACTCGAAGCATTTAGTCATTATGACTAAACGCAACATGAGACCGTCCTTGGTTACTGTCAATTTAAAACAGAATATAAAAAATTATTGGCAAAATCATTTAAAGTCCGAAAAAAGGAAATTGGTCTTTCCAGAACAAATCCCAAGGCTGAATTCAAAACTTAAAGATCATGTTCTCCAGTAAAAGGTGATGAAAAACCAATTTAGAGTGCTCAAACTGTGATTAGTCGTTTAGTGATGACTGACGATGGAAAAGCTAACATAGCTTGTTATTATAGACCACATAACATGGCGAAACTTAAGTATGTTGCCTATTTGACTGTACTAAAGTGTCAGAGAGCTCAAAATATGTCTCTTTTCTCATATTTATATTGATGTAGGGGGCCAACAGGTTACATGTTTGGGTTGTTAAAAAAACCCTCATAAAACGTTCATGAACATCCATTTACGTGATGATAGCTGGGACCAACTGGAGGTCCTTGAGGATTTGTATGTTTGAACGACTATAGATTCGGGATAAGAAACTGACACTCTTTATAAGTAGCTGGGACAAGGGCTAAAAGCTCTGGAGAGCTTTTGGGGGGGCTCCTTGTTGAAATTTTGCAAGGGGTAACTGTTCAGTAATATCGCACCGAAGCCAGCATGGTTTATTTATACAAGTTAATGCACGAAACTCAAACTCTGTCCTAACAGCGTGACATCACCTCAAACCGGGGTCAGACACTCCAGAACCAGTTGGAAGTGTTTTGAAATAATGTTTAGAGTAGATTGAAACTGAATTCACTCTCGAATAAATATACAACTCTTGCAGATCATGTGCTTAACATGCTGCCCCTCGGACCCTGTGGTAGGGAAGAATGTACAATCGCACCACTAAATAATTCGGCCTCACAATCGGATACTCTCAAATATACCTTCATATAACCGTTGGGATGCGCTTGGCAATTTTCATGCCTGAAATCACAGCAGCGTTATTCTCCCTCATAAACAAACTCTTTTGCCAAGTTGTAGCTCCTACTAATTACACCAATTTCAATGGCAATCTCTTAACTCCCACTTTTGTTGTTCTTAGCTTGATTAAAGCCTCAAAACCATTTAAAAATAAATATCAAATATGCAACCACCTACACAATCACACCCAAACACCTACAAACCAGCTGAATGACTTGTTGCTTCAGCTGTTAGACAATGAAGCCAAAACATGGCTTTTTGAAATAAGATTCCTTTCCACGTAATTAGCATTTGCTGTAGCTAATTTTTATTTCTTTAAGCAAAGCTTAGCCAAATCAAAGCAGAGTAGCACCTTGCCCTTAAATTTGATTGTGAATTCCCTTTTGAACTCCATTTTTTCACTTGAATAGCATCACACAAAGGTTGCAACTTTGAGAAAAACAAAAAACAAAAAAAAACACAGGAATAGAACAAACCCAGTCTCTACATGGTCTTTTTATTAGTGTGTGTCAAGCCCTAAACGATGGATAATATGCTTACAGAAACTAATTTAGAAGCTTAAAATCCCACTGAAACTCTCCAGCCTACACAAATGAAAATTTATTTCATTAAGAAGAAAAGCACTTTGCACTGTAGTAGCTTTTCAATGCAACAAACTGAAATGTAATAACCAGAGCTACTTGTTCTAGTCAAGCAGGAAACAAAAGTGCATTCATGAAGTCCACATAGGAGACAAACTCAAGCTCTATGGATATTGATAAGCGTGTCAAATACATTCCACTCAAACAAACAAAACACAGGTTGCTACAAGCAACTGCTGGCTAGGAGAATTCACAAGTCCTCAAACAGTACCTTTAGAAAAACATGCCATAGTATAATACTACCTATGGATTAATACATTGAAATGTAGTAACTTTGTAGTATAAGCCACCACTGTCATTAAAGAAATTAATTAAATTGACAGAAAATCCTCAAACAGAATTTTCCCAAAGTTACGACTTTACAATGGTAAAAAGAACCACTGAAGAACTTTGTACAACATCAAGAAATTTTAGCACAAGGAAATTAACACATACTTATCTGACAGTTTATGTAGTGGGTGACCTATAAGACGTCTTTGAAAAAAAATGTAGATTAATAAAAGAAAGAAAACAAAAAGTAAAAGAAAATGCATGCTTGTGAAAGTAACAATTTATTCTATATCTTATATTATATACAACAAAAATTTTATTTTTATGGAATTTGGATATGGAGATCTGTTTTGTTTTATTGTCTTGTATGATGTATATTCTATTCAATTTGGTTTTGTTTGGCTATAATTAGCTGCACAAAAGGTCAAAGGTCTAGCTACACAAGACTACACAGCAATAAACGGGACAAGAGAGATCCAAACCCCCCTTTACCTTTATTTTTGGGCTACTAAAAATGTCAGAGGACTAAAAGACTTACTCAGACTCTAAAAAGGACTTAGATGTGAAACAAGTTTTGAGACTTAATGCTTTGCACATTTGCAAATTCAATTTTACTCCGTTTTATAATTAACGGTCTGGTAAATTTGGCAGTCAAGCACTATGTCTGGTATACACAGTAGGCAAAAAAAAAAAAACACTCTGGTTAGCACAACACATGCAGCCGCAGGCAGATCAGGGCAACATTTAATTAAATCAACTACTGGTTTTAATTCAGTTATAATTTAAGACATCTTTCAAATTTAAGAGGAGAATCTCAATGGGTTTAACCACAAGTCAACCTCTTGTGATTGCCTCCAAGGTTTACAAAAATGCCTCAACTACCTCTGAGGTCTTCAAGTTATTCAAAATTTAAAGCATGTTTTTCATTCCATAATGAAAGGATACAAGCAAAAATGTTTCTTCTGCCAAGTAGAGAACACTTTATCAGTCTAGACACGCAGAGAACACCAAGTAAAATGACAGAAACAGAAGCGTGTGGGGAGAAAAAAAAAGAGAGACACTGAGAGGAACTGTAAATGGCTAATAAAAGAGAAAATTATGTCTAAAACAAATCTGTAAAAAATAATAATAATAATAATAAAGTTAATCTAAATGAACAATTCTATGAATAACAACCTGACAACAATGAAAGCCATTTCATGTCACATCAGGTAGAACATTTTCCCCTCAAAATCAACCTTTAAAATAAATAAATAAATAAACAAAAAATAAAAAAAAGGCACAGGGAGAAGAATGTCACTGAGAGGATTGGGAAAGAAATTTCACATTTTATCTTTGCCTGGGGACATTTCCCCTGCCGCCAGCCAGTTCCTTCGGCACACGTCAATCCCAATTCACTTCAGTTTGCCAGCAGCTATGCACTCAACCCACTGAATATGACACTGATAATCAATATTATGACAAATCTAATGAGAAAAGCCACTCAAACACACCTCAATCTAAAACCTTTGGCCAGGACACATAGTGTCAGTGTTTTCTCAAAGGAGAAGTGTTGTTTCCATGAGCAGGTTTTACAGTTAGCTCATAGATGGCATTGGTTTGATTTACCATGCACTGAAATTCCACAAGGTCTCTGGACCATGACCAATGCTGGGGTGTGGATTTTATATGACAGTTTCCACAGCATTCTGATCAAAGAAAAAGACTGAGAAGCATGGGCTATTTGCTTCGGGCTAGGGAGTTCATCTACAAAGGATGCCCCCATCCATCCCCAAATTTAAATGTAAACATGCCAATGAGAGACCAGCATAGTAAAAAGAACAGTTGACATTCATTCAGTGAACTGCTTAAGCTGACAGAAAACCACATTGTAGAAGCTCAACCACCGTAACGGGGAGGAAAAACACAAATAAAAGAGAATCCAGATGTATTTATGGCAACAGATACTGTATGACTTCATCCAAATCATTTGCATGTCCATATTCACTGTCATTCATTCACACTTTCTGATAGATTAAATATGTAGTACACTCAAAAGCAAAAATAAATACATAAAAAAAAAATAATAACTTCTTTAGTGGGGTGTAAGCAGATTGTGGGAAATCATAAAAAAATTGTCTAGACTGTATAAAATTCTATTAAATCGTACAAATGAGGGTGTATGAAAGAGATCATACAAAAGTAGATTATATGAATATCATATGAAATCGTAAAAAATGTGATGGTGTGGAATCATACAAAATGAGTTCATATAAAATCGTATAACTGATATTGTACAAAATCGTACAAAATGAGATTGTACATATTCTTACAAAAGAAATCGTACAAATGAGATCATACAAAACTTTGCAAATGAAATCATATGAAACTTAAAATTTACCACCAATTTGTGTTGTAATAACTATCAAACAAATGTTAATATAAATACATATAAATTAAATAACAATACCATTTAATAAATTATTATAAATTTACTTGTTAAATTCTTTAAGACAATTGTCTATTTTAACAGTGGAGGAAAGTAATCAAAATGCTTAACCTGTATAAAGTCATTTGGAAGAGCTGTTCTGGGATGTCCATCTAAATCATTTTGAGCCTAAAATGATGAGCTTCAGTCTGAGTGAACTTCATGCTCAAGCATTGCACAAACACCCACACACACCTGTTGTCTTACCTTTGTGAGATAGTCGTAATCTTGGATACACGGTCTTTGCTGATTGAGTTGCAGAGCAGATCCATAGTGTCACGCAAAGCATGAAGGTCCACACGCCCCATGCCATCCTCACGCACTCCTCTGAAGTCTCACACTGACTCCTTACAATCCACCATGAGCAGCCACCATCCGTTGACAGACTGAATTACCAGTTATAATGCCAAAAAAAATTAGTTTGCTGTCATTAGAACAGTGTGCTGAAACTCACTTCACTGACGCTTAGAGTGTGTTTTGAGATGCTTCCAGTGTGAAGAAAGTGTCTAAACCATGCGCAACGCTTTGACTCAACCCTGGCTGACTCTTCCTGTCACTCTTACCACAGGCGATGGATTCCTCAAACTCATAAGAATGTGTGAGTGCAAGCGTGTGTCAGACAACAAGCGCACTGATCTTGGAGAGCCTCCACCTCCTCTAATGAGAAGAAGCTTCCTTTCTTTCCTCTCCCTCTCTCTCCTGTCTTTGTGAAATACTTCCCTTCCACGTGCCAGCCCTCTCTCCCCTCCTGACTGCTTCAACTCCCCTGCCGCACACATGGACAATAGCCAAAAACTCCCATCCACCCCCACCCTTCTCTTTCACTCTCTCCTTCTATCTCACTCTCTTAGTTCCACCCATCCTCTATTTATGACATAATTTTGTTCTCATCTTATGGATCGTGTTTACATGCAACTGAAAATTTTAATTAATATTGGAATTTGGTCATATTGTGGTTACTGCAAATGCAGTTGGACAATGTAAGAAATTTTGGGAAATCTGAATAAGACAGCTGGCAAATGACTTAATCAGAAATCTGTGTCATATAAACACTTCTTTCCCAGAATATCCACATATAATATATTTATTTATGCACATGCCCAAATGAAAGTAATTATGCTAGATTTGTGTGGGGAAAAATAAACATTTTCAAAGTCAAGTCAAAGAAATATTGTTTGGAGTAAGGAAGAAACATGATTTTAAAAGATATGAACATTAATTAAACATTAAAAGATATGAAAATAAATCAATGAACGAGAATTAAAGGCGTAGTTCAAACAAAAATGAAATTTCTGTTGAAAAGTCTGTGGAAAGTATAATATTTTGAAGTCCATTGACTTTCAATAATGACAGAATTTACGTTTTTGGTGAAATGTATCCTTAAATAAGATTATGAATTTAAAATTGAGTGGAATTGTTAAAAAGTAATTTATATTAATTAAAAATTAATACCAGTATTTCCTTTATGTCCTTAAAAGAATAGGGACTTTAAGCAACAGCCACTGATGGACCGGCAAAGGCATTCAAGACTGGGACTTTGCATCATATCACTGTACATTATTTGTTTGTTATATATTTGACACTTCCTCTTTCAGTGGCTCACTTTCTCTTTCTGTGTAGTGGTTGAGCAGTTGCCCTCTAATAAAAATTCTAGATTTTACTAAAATAAAATAAAATAAACTTCTTGTCCTCGCTCTTTCTATCTTACACATTCATTTAAAGCAAGGGTCCCAATTACTTTTCCTTAAAAACTATATTCAACCAACAAATCAAAGGAACCGGATATATCCATATTTATAGCAGCTGTTCTTGATCAAATTTATAACTGGCACAAGTGGCAATAGTGTATTTTGATTAAATTTAAGGTCCAGTTATGTTAACTTTTCAAATAGAATCTGCACACATAACCGCACGCATTGGACATATAGCTAGAGTAAAAAAATATTTTCATTATATATTTAGCAGTGTAATGATGAAGGCAGCAACAGGCCAAATCTGCAAATAATAGAGTGCACTTTCAGCATGAAGAGATCATCTGAAGCAAGCAACAACTCAAGGTAACATATTCTCTGCGGGTGAGCCCAAACTCAAATACAGTGCAGGAAATCACTTCCTCTTAGTGGGCTTTCACACTAGCACTTTTGGTGCACACCTGGGTTCATTTGACATCAGAGTATGGTTCGTCTGGACAATGTGAACGCTGTTTTCTGAACTTGGGTGTGCAACCGCAAACCGTACCTGAGTCCACCTAAAAAAAGGGTGGTCGGACTAAAACCACGGAAGTGTTTGCTCGCTTGCTTTCTTGTAAAGCATGACTGACGCACTGCAGCAGAGAGAATTTATATCTCATTTCCCACATTCTTTTGAACCTTTGCATTACAGTCATGACAAATAAACACGTGCCATTCTGTGTTGGTGCTTTGGAAATGAATCAAAAATGTCAAAATTTGAAGTACAAAAAATGTATCAAGCAAGCATCCATTCATTTTGCCGTCTTCTGAACAGTTATTATCTAATAACAGATGTAAACAGCCACCATTCTGATGACACAAACGTACCGAGAAAAAAAAAAACAAAAAAAAAAAACAATATGAATACAAACCAGCCGTGGCAGTAGGAGGGGAGAGCAATCGAACTCGGGTTCAAGCAAACATAAGTACCCTTACAGTTTCCATCTTGTTGTGTTCCAATATTATACACATTAGTTTGCCAAAAGAAGATGGAAATGAAGGACAGAAGTCAGCTCAGATGTGCACTCATTCATGTAAACCACCAATGAAAAATGAGAGGGAGCGCAATCAATTCACAGCGTAGATCTTGAGCTTTGGTGGCAATCACTTTCATCTGTGCCTGCGATTACGCAGCCAAATGCTGCATTCATTAGAGCAGCTCTGTGTTCACCAATGGTTATTTTTGTGAGCACCATTAAATTGCACTTAACTTTTCTCTTTCAAGCCCCTTTTCTTTGTCATTCTCACATCTACACGTCCCCCTTAGTTTGAGTTCCTCCAGCCTGTGACTGATGTGAAGCACTTGATCAGACCTTCAGCACTCAGTTCAACTAAAAAGTTATCAATGTCATTCGCCTGTCATCTAAGAAGAAATGAGGTCGCTCTGTTCATTGCACAGTGATATTTCGTAAACCAACGGCAGCTGATCCTTGTTAAATTCTGAGATGATCTCATTCTATGTTCACATATGGCATGCTGGTTATGCTTGTTGAATCAGATGACATCATATTGCTTTGTAAATACTCTACTGAACCTCTAACTTTTTATTCCTCATCAAAAAGTGATCAAAAAACCACTCTCCCGTTCAAACACAACACCGTTAGTACTCATTAAAAATCAGTTTATCCCCATCTGTAGGAAATACAATACTTGGCCACAAAATTCAGAAAAACACTTTAGCTTATAACTCAAAAATCTGTATAATTATAGTTTAGACCAAAAACAGCTTAAACCAGTCTTTAATATTATTATATTTTAATAGCAAACCTGATATAAAAAAAATAATAATAAAAAAATTAAAAAAATAAAAAACTTGGATAAAAAAAAAGCCAAATTTCTGCTAAAACAAATGAAGATAGCAAGATATCACAATATCATATGAAAATTAATTTATTATTTAAAGAAAAATAACAGAATGATAAAATATAAAAACAAAAATTAAAAATAAAAGCTAATCAACACAAAATAAAACCAACATACAAGGTCAGGGGCCCGTTCTTCGTATGTCGCTAACTCAGTTGGATTTGATTGTTGACGATTTGGCATGATCTTGGATTGGTTGGTTCTTCGAAGCTCATCCCTGTTGCTGTCATAGCAACAGGTCCGTAAACTTTAACCTGCTCGGGAGCAGCTTATTTAATGTAAACGTGATTAGATTGCATCTTTTTAAGCAGAATTGATACTTAAAATCTGTCCGCTACCACCGCTACTTTATTACAAGAGTATCCTACTGATCCTGGGACGGTAATAAAAAAAAAAAAAATCATTTAAAAATTAATTAATATAGACACAGCCATGTTTTACGCACTGAAAGATTTATTCGTCATAAAATAATTTCTTCATAATTGTATTAGAGTCTTACACACAGTTAATGTAGAGTCGTGCATTAATTTGAGTGGTGACAGCTATTATGGGAGTGGCTTGATGGAGCGCAGGAGATAAAATATAAAAGTCCAGAAATTTGTCAAGTTTTTCGTCAGGTGTCTTTTTTAAATTATATGGTGTCAATACTTTGCTGTCTTGCCGCTAGCCAATCGCTGCATTGCTGATCATGGTTTCGGGTATCAATACATAACCCCTTTTAAACCAATCCATGAACGCGCAATTATCTCAGATAACTCAATCCAGCCATACTAATCATCAACAACAGGTGCGTTTGAAGAACTAAGTTAGCCAGATCTTGATTAGCACGATGATATCATCTTGGATGTGTCATTTGATCTCGGGTGTAATTAGCGACGCACGAAGAACGGGCCCCAGTTCTTTTTTTTTTTTTTTTTCTGAAAACCTGTTTTTGTAGCTTTGTTTCAACAAAAGCTGCATTCCTATATACTGTAGACTAAAGAGAAAAAAAATTATATTTACTAGAAATTTGAGTGAAAATGAAAAAAAGGGAGAGAAATGGCAAGTTACACATCAAATTAGAAGAAAGAGACTGAAATTAAATTCTTGTAAAACGTAATCCAATAATCAGTTTTATTCATAATTTAGAAGAATTCTGTGTACTACACTTTAAAAAATATTTTTCAATTTCAATAGTGCAAACAAAGACATTCTCATCTTGTAGGGTGACTACATTAGAATAAAAATGGCAAGGCTAGTGAACAATGACTAATTGGTTCCTTTTGAATACAATCAGCATGAAATCCCAGCGTGAGTGAGTGTGTAATGTGTAGAGTTGCATTCTGCCATTTGAACAGCATTGGCTGTGTTTCAGTCTTGTGAATGAGTTGATACATGTCAGTCACCATCTGCCTTCTGCCCATTCCCCTAACCTTTCATTATCCCCTTCTTTCACGTTTTCTTTTATAATAACAGCTATCACGTATACTGACAGTCACCCTACAATCTCCAGCTGAATGAGAGACAGAGAAATGGATGAAGGCTTTTGGCAGCTGTGCCAGTGCAAAGGAAGTCATCAGCAATCACTCTGCTAGTGCCAGTATGTTTGACACCCTATTATACTGACTGGTAGGTTTAAAATGGAAATGGAAAAAGATAGTATTGCTTTATATCTCCGCTCTCATACATTTTCTTGGGACACATGTCTTTTTCTTAGATTAGCTGAAGAAAAAATTTGGATAACTCACTACCACTGATTTTAAATGCCGCAGCATTTCAAACGATCATTTGTAATAAAAAAAGAGATATAAAAACTGTCCTATCAATAAAACAAATCTTATCCGTTTATAAAATTAAACAGATAAGTGGAACATTTTAAAAAGTATAGTAAAATACTTTTTTTTTAACTTTTTTTTTACTAAAAAAAGTGGAAAATATAAAAGTAGTAAAAGATCATAAAAAATATTAATACTGTAAACGTATTAAATAATACTTAAATAGCACACTTTATATATATGGGTTATAGTTATGCACAATGGAGTTGAAATGGGCCAATCATCTTGGCTTGAATAGTATAATAGTTTCAATAGTCTGTGTTGCCATTATTTTAGTTATTTAGTTTAATGTTTAAATAATTCAAATAGATTTACATCTCAAATAATAAATAATTTTTAACATTGATGTTAATGCGTTTATAAAATAAGAAGCTTCACATTTACTCCAATATTTGTCCCTGTTCATTTCCATTGCAAGTACTTTTTTTTAACCTGTTGTAGGATTTTATCTCAGAGTAATAAATTAGCTATTTTAAGACATTTCTTTTGTGATGTTTCTCTCCTTTAAGCCATACTGTATTTCCAGCTCATAAACTTGACCCTCTCTTAATCTGTCTATCACAAAGATCTTTCTCCAAGTATAACCCAGGAATGTTTGTTTGGCAGACCCCTTTTAAACCCCAATCCACATCTCCTGTCAGCCCAGACGGCTTGCTGTGTGAAAAAAGAAAGTTTAATTCAGTGTTAATACGGAGATTTGTTTCCCTTTGACCTTGTCTGGAGCCACTGCTTTCATGATTCACACAGCATTGAAAATATTTCCTCTCATGTAAATGCTATGAAAACATCCTCCGCCAGCAGACAGCCATACCACAGTGGTGGGAGGAGCGCGCTGTCAGGGTGAAACACACCCCGTGATGAAAACTCGTGGATGAGAGATGAGAGAGCTCAATAGGGGTGCAAGTCTGTGGCCAGCAACAAAAGCTCTGTTCGTCTTCAGAGTCAATTTCACTCTGCATCTAGTTTACACAGGTGTGCATTACATATCCTCTTTGTCACATGCATTCACAATTTATCACAAAACATTATGCATACATGAATTATATGCATTAACTCATATTATAGCATTGTCTAACTGATTCAGCAACTGCACGGCTTTGAAGATCCAGATTTTCGGTTGTAATACAGTTGCATATCACTTCACATTCTTGTGGACACTAGTATTTGTAATGCCAGTTGTTTAAACAAGATAACTACAATAACGGTTAACAATTACATACAAAACTACTCAAAAACAATACTCAAATTATTAAACCTTTTTTTATTATTATAAAAATTAAGTATATTTTTAACAAAGAAACTGAAGCCCACACTTGTCAAGACAAGCATATTTCATATCCCCAAATGTTTTAATTTAACTTGTATTATTATTATTAATTATTCATTTCAAAGATGATTTAGGTATGGAAATTGTATATCAGCATTTTTCTATGTTTACAGTGTGTATACACATGTTATAGTCCTAAAAACTGGCTGTTAATAGTTTTTTTTTAAATGTTATTTTTCAATCAAATGTGACCTAGACATTTTCTTGACGGGTTTTGTGAGAATCACCCCATATAAATCAATGGACCACTGAATTACTGAAAATGTAATGCACACCATAACATGCCGCTCTGACATGAAGCATCTATTGTCAGTTACTCCTTACATTATCAGCATGGCAGTCTGCATAAAGAAAACACTGATCAAAGACAATCCCTCAATGCAAGGCTTTGATTCAAGGCCTTTCAAAGGTCTTGAATGGTGAAAAAACACTTGTTTGACAGAAGTATGGAAATTCACACATGGAGAGCCCTAGAGAAATGGATCGGCCATGACCAAGTAGTAGGCTGTTCCCTTTAAAGATTTGAGCGTGTATCCATCACAATGCCATGGTCGAGCAGGCAGAGCGATTAAAGAGCCTCAAGAGAAAGGCCTCTCCGCTACACTTAACACAGAATGAAGTGCAACTTTCCAGCCAGTACCACAACAAAGCCTTGCTCTGTAGGACCATGGCAGAGCAGAGGATTACTGGCAAGAACTTTCTCCACAAAACCCATTTCAGCTGAGGTGATTTCTCAAATGTCAGCAGCTGCAGGTCCATTTTCAATATTCAATTAGTTGCTTTTAACGCAGATGCCCGGATGATACAAGTTGATCAGGTATCACTGTTTTAAAGAGAACCCTTTTTCATTAAGGAGATGTTGTTGTTGTTTTAATATCTGCCCACAGCTCCATGAGATTAGATGACCATCAGAAGACACAACCTCTCTAAAAAGCACTGAGACCTTGCCAACAAGGTCTAAGATGTTGGATCTCTGCCTCTCCGAACTAGAACGCAATAAGACAGGATTAAAGTTGTATTAAGGTGAATGCTGGAGGCTGATAACATGATTTAGAAGTTAACTGTTCTGTATAGTCTCATGCTCTGCAGGTCAATCTCTAACTGCCTTATGGTAAGACTAAAAACATTTAGAGCATTTGTTTTACTTGCATCATGTTATTTATCCATCTTCATCAAATATTTAAATTACAAACTTAATTGATGTACAATATTGGCTAAGCCGCATTCTTAAAGGAATAGTTCACACAATAATCGTATGCATTTTGGGTCCTGAAAACGCAAATTTTTTGAAACGGTGCAAGTTTCTGAAAACAATACCATTGTTATATGTGGCCATGTCCACACGTACATGGGTATTTTTTTTTATAAACGGAGTTTTCCCTTCTTCCGTTAAAAAAAAAAAAAAAAAAACACAAACGCATGCTACAGTATGATGCACTGTCAAGAGCATGTCAAGCCAACAGTTGGCAATATAATCTTCATTTTTTAAGGCTATGTTGGCCAATCAGAAGCCTGTAGGCGGAGATAACGGTGTGGTCAAAACTGTCACAAAAATGACGGTTTGGCTGTCTACACGATAACACTACAACCAGAGTTTTTGAAAATCTTCACCCTTGCAGACGTTTGCAAAAATGTCCATTTCAATGACCTGGCGCTGCTTTTGCGTGTGGACGAACGGTCAAACCGCGTAGAAAAAGCTGCGGTTTTAAAAATAACCACGTTTGTGTGGACAGGGCCTGTGTAAACTACAAAAATGCACATTTGTAGCCATGCACATTCCCATTACGTGTTCAGTCTATAGGAATGTGCGCATAGAGGAAAGAAGAAGAAAGAAAGAAATTTAAGCCTACAGTTAGGACCTATTTTCCCAGGACATTTACAAATATTTTACCTCATAATTCTTATTAGTATAATAAATCTTGATGTTTTCCTTTTAGCATTTCCATTATTTTAAAAGATTTTTAGTATCGTTATATATGCTAACATAAAATACAAGTATTAATTCAATTAAAAATATTATTCAAAGATTTTTTATTTTTATTTTCTGTAAAGCAATGCTGTTTCAAGTCAGCATAACTAAATGAAGTCCACACCACAGCTATAATGATAAAGGCACAGAGAAACAATATCATTGGATTGAACAATAAAAACATGGACACCCTATCAGAATCAATCCTGCTATAATGAGCTCGAGAATTTAAAGCAGCAGATGAGCATGTGCATTCGGTGGAGTGGATGCAAAAAAATATATGTAGTTGTATTTATAGTTATTGTTATTGCTCTTGGTGTGAACAGGCCTTTACTCAACTCTTTCTCGTGTTAAACAGGGGAAGAAAAAAAAACATATTGGGACGACATGAGTAAATGATTACATTTTGGGGTAAACTACTGTATTTCTTCAGAAGCAATATTCAAAGCCAAACAAAAGTTACAGAGCTGGGACTGTCATGACAAGACAAGATTTACTTCACTGCCAGACTTTCTTCAGAAAAAAAAGGTTTTTGGGACATCATCATGCCATGCTGGATTTTATAGCTGCATTAGCACACAGTTTCAGCTGAGACTGTTCTTTAACTGTCTTAATGTATTACTGTTGTGACAGCCATAATTTTTGTCTGAGTGAGATAAAGCTTTTAGCTTCATACAGTGAGGTGAGGCATGTCTTTTCCTTAAGCTTAAACTCATATCTCAAAATCAGTGATAAAAATCTAATCTAAAAACTCTGATATAAATAATATTTTGCCACAAACCCTTGAAATTGAAAGGAATGTTATCTTAAAAGTTTGGAAGCTGGAGATAAGACCATGTGTGCTGATAGCTTAAGTGAAGCCACATGTCTGTTTTTGTCTGTGTGTATGTGTAAACGTGCTCACCTGAATAAATTCTACATAAACACTGAACACTATGGCTAGGGGAAGGTTTAAGTAATTAAAAATTAAATTTTAAGATAACTCCAGATTTATTTGCCCACATTCCTCAATTGATGGTTTATTGCTAGTGACTAAAAAACACATAATGACCTGAATGTCAGCGTTCTGAAAACATATGATCAGTTTCTCTGTCTCTGACGGTGAATCCAGGTGTGTTTTCACTGGCTCACGCATCACTGCACACACAAACATCAGGCTCCATGACCGAGGGAGTTTTTCTCTGGACCCTGAGGGGCTACAAGAATGTCAAACATACATGTACATGCACAGAAAGACAGGCTTGTATAAAAGAACCACCTGACCCCTCCAGTGCTTGTCAGAAAGCATCTGGAGAGAAAAGAGGGGAATCTCTCATAGCATTCTCTAATAATGTGTTATGAATGTACGGTTCAACTTACAAGAGCATATGTAATGTGACATCTAAATCCTGAAGAGCTGCTACTGTTCACAGAAACACTTAACAGTAGAAGACTTTCAACTTTTTACTTCTACATAAAATGTTTAACAAATTAATTCTAGGTACATGTAGGTCTGTAAAATACCCAAATTATAAAAAAAAAAAAAAAAAAAAAAAAAACGTTCTGTACGCTTAGGAGTTGCTGCTGTCATTGTGACAAATGAATGCAGACTAAAATTTACAATCTCTGTGGTTGAAACCACTGGGAATGAAACCATCAACCACTTCCATGGATGGTACCCACTTTCCCACAGAAACCAGAGCTAAGAAACAGTTCAGGCTGGAGGTTTCATGTGGTCTTGCTACGAACAGATGACTCACAGTGAGTCGAAGTGGCTAAGAATGCTGGTGCTTGAGATAATTAGATAGGAATTTTAATTTGGCCATTACTGTTTAGGGCTACACTACACTGATGATGACCCCTCTCAATATAATGGATGCTAATGTGAGAGAATATTTTTGCATTTTGTTTATGCCACCAAAATTATTTTTTTAAACTGTATGTTTGCTCTGTTTTCCAGCAGAAACATCAAGGAACATTGTGCAAGATATAAATTCTTTTTTTTCTCTCTCTCTCAACTCTCTCAAATGCCTTAACGAAAAAAAAAAAAAAAAAAAAAACTATTTACTAAAGAGGTATGTATATGTATGTATATATATATATATATATATATATATATATATATATATATATATATATATATATATATATATATATATATATACATATATATAAACCATATTCTCTAAAATCTAGTGTTATATACATATATTCTTCTCAAGACACATATTAAAAGGACTTAACGTCAGTTTATAACAGTTGGGCAAAACCACACTTGAGGAAAAAAGCAATGAAGACACATTCAGAATTAATAAATTTAATTTACTTCTTTACTTGTTTGGCAAAAGAAATTAAGTACAAGTTAGGGATTCCCAGATATAAAAATTCTAGCTGATACAGATAAGCCGTCAAATATTAAAATTTTATGGCTGATAAATGATAAATGGCTAAAATTAAAATTCTATATTTTGTCTAAAATACATTTTAAATGCTTCAAATTATCATAGGCACCACAACAAAGTACAGCGTGTGTTAGGCTTGCTATGATAGACAGTGTTTTCGGTTACCGGTGTTAAGCCGGAACACCGGTTACGTCATTTGCCTTCAACATTGTTATCAACATTTATTTTATTGTACATCAAGGTGTATATGCCATTCCTCCAAGCTTTAAACTTTAAACTTTGTGTAGTTTAAGTAATTTGATATATTATTAGGCATATACAGTGTATTTTTATTTGTTTTGTTAAAGTTCTAAGAGTTTGATGTTGTTGTTGCTTGAACTGAATCAACGCCTAATTGCCAATAATTTGAAAGTGAAAGTAAAATGCACACGGCGCTTTTTCAAGCTATTTGAAAGCCAAGAAATCTGAGGAAAAGAGGGAAAAATCAAATGAACAATTGCTTGATGCCGAATTGTGGCAATTCAATTGCTGCTAATTTGAAAGTAAAAAGTAAAATGTGCACGGCACTTTTACAAGCCATTTTAAATTGAAGAAAAGAGGGAAACTCAAACGAACTAACACCCCCACCCCAACGGTGATACCGGTATTACCAGTGTTATCACACATCGATTAACTGGTGGGAAAACTTCCTCACCGCCAAAACCCTAGTGTGTGTGTGTGTGTGTGCGCATTTCAATCATGACAACTCTCTGAACATTTTAGCATGTTGATGGATATGACAATGTTAATGTATTTGGTCTTAGCGGAACAGATCTGCTATGCTGCTGCTGAATTGCTGCTGCTGTTGGTTATTGCTGTAGTTGTAGATTATTGCTGCTGCCGCAAGCAAGTACAGGAACTTGCTACTAGTAATGCATATGGCGATACAGTGCCGTGAGTATTTAAGACATACTGCTGCTGCACAAAACAGCACATAAAATAACCCTTGAGCAGATCTATACAGGTGGAGCTGGGGAAGGTGGAGGGTTTCAGAGAACTCAAAGCACGCTGCAGGAATATCAAGTGAATGCTTGCCAGCCATATAAATGCAAGGCAGTAAGCTCATTGGCTGCATATGCAGCATGAACCAATCAGCTTGTGCCAAGTCGTTTAACTCTCTGAATATCACCAGTTACTTTAACACCCTGTCAGAATGCGCCATCTAGAGTTTCATGACTGAACTATATATTTATATATATTTTTTTTTAATTATCTGATACAATGTAACAAAATACAATCATTTTAAAATAATCTAACAGATATGGCATATCATACATCCCTAATACAAACGTAACTGGAATTGAAAACAACATGAACTATAACCTGCTGTCTAGAATGAGAATGTTTCCAAGTAGCATTTAAAACAAATGTATGGCAAAAGCACAAGATGAAACATTAATAATTTAGTTTTCCCAGTAGAGAAAGACTATAAATTTTACATTTTTATATCTGCTAAAAGATAACTGTCAACTTTTTGGAGTACACTAATATATAGTTGGATTCAAATCTAACACTGACTAAAAGCCACAAGACTACAATTCTGATTTCATGGGGTCTTTAACAAGTCTGTTAATCTGCCACAAATGCAATGTTGAAATGACAAATGAGCAACAGTTTGTGCATTAAAAACATATGCTTTTGAAATATGTGAAATGCCATCATGCTTATATGCAATACGGGTTGCTTCGGTGTGGGTGTGTCTGAATGTATTGAGTGTAAAATATATATGAGAAATATGATGATGAGAACAGATGAGGCCCTGCAGATGGTTGGGTGGTTTAGATGGGCTTACGTGTGTTTATCTGACCGTAATATCTCAAGAGTCTTGTACTTGTTATCTGCATGGAAGTTATGTAGACCGTTGAAAAAAAAAAAAGGTACTCCCCAAAGTAATATACAGTTACTTGTCCTGGCTGCCATATTAGACTGGAAAAAAAAAGTTTAACAAAGTGCGGTATCACAAAACACAGACATCTTTAATAAAACTGCCATTTTGTTGTATGAACCTCGAAGCTCTCCAGCATGACTTGAACGTTGCCTCTGAAAGACTCATTAGCAGCATGATTGTGCTGTAATGACCTCTCATTCCACCTGGTTGTCAAGTTTACGTCCTGTTTTTGTTTTAAGACCAACTTTGAACGATTTTGCACACTGTCTCGAGTATTTCCTTAGTTTTTCCCATAGCTTCATTATTAGTCTCCATTTAAAGTTCTCTGCTCACCTGTTAAAAACCACTTAATTTCCAATGCATGATGTATTTCTGTGTCATACTTTGTACAGTATGTCATAGTGCAGAAAAAGATCTTTCGTGAGGACTTACAAGCAGCCCATTGTTCCAATAAACAAATGCACAGTGGTTTGCTCCAAACCTTCTCCACAGATCAAAAGTGGTATGTTGTAGTGAAGAAAAATATTTTTAGCTGTCGGCCATCAATGATGTTTTGATGCTTAACCAGACGTGTGCTTGTGTAACTTGTATGCATGTCAGAAAAGCCTTGAGATTTGAGCTAATTTTTACTGTATAAAGCCAAACCAAGACCAGAGCAGCTGTGTTTCAGAAGAGCACTGCACAATTTCTGTAAATTCTAAAAGACAGGATCTTACATGTACAAAAATGACTAGCTATAAAGTGCAAAGACTTCAAAACCTCCATATTTTTAAGGAAAAAAAAAACCCCTCACTGGGTTATTACAATAATTGCAAAAGAAATGCTGGGGTGGGGGGTATTATTCCACCTAAAGCAAAATATTTTCATAATGAGCATATGTATCTCCATGTAAGCTCTGGAAAAACAACAAGATAAAATAAATAGACTTCATAAAAATCATCAGAAGGAGAGATAAAATGTGTTAGTGAGAATGAAAAAAAAAATGTAACTTGATCTTTCTCAGCTGGCTTGAGGAAACTGAAGAATTAAAGCAGAACCCTGTTGGAGGGTTTCCTTTGTACTGGTATGACTGCTGCTATTTAAGCCGAACTGAAATGCTCTTATTCCATTATCCAATGAGACCACCCTGCTTCCACAAACACTTGGGCCATGATTTTACCCTCTGCATTTTGATCTGCAAGTAAAACTCTAACTAGAAAAAAAATGCTCAAATACTGAAAAAAATTTAGCTTCTGTAAAATGTCAATAAAGACGGAGCTTTTTAACTGTAATTGCATCAAAATTAGTCCGCAAAATAACATTTTCAACTGGGATATGCTTTGAAATTTCATACCATTCAAGAATGAAGGAAGTGCTTAGAAATACTTATTTGTATTTTTTTATTTGGTTGTCTCGTCATAACATTTGGCTCAAGGACAGAAAATTTAGTTTGTTTGGTACAATATTGCATTGTTTTTGCTTTTTTAAAGTATTAAATATTTTATACAGTGGCTGCCTCTGAACAAAATTCACATTCAAGGAAAGATGAAAGAAAACAAAGAAAAACTGAAACAAATGCCGTCAGGCATTTTAAACTTCTTTTGTCAGAATATTACTCTTTGGGGCTATTTAGAGAATGAAAAGTGAATTAAGCAGAAGATTTAACACACATTACTTTTCACTGTCTGTCTGTCTGTGTGTGTGTGTGTGTGTGTGTGTGTGTGTGTGTGTGTGTGTGTGTGTGTGTGTGTGTGTGTGTGTGTGTGTGTGTGTGTGTGTGTGTGTATATAATGACTGAAATATTTGTGTGCCATAAAAGTAATCTGATCAAGCTGTACTGAAACAGTGTTCTTACATTAAAGGGTTAATTCTCCAGAAATACAAAATCTATAATCATTCACTCACGGTTACAAATGTGCATAGCTTTAAGTCTTCCATGGAACAATACTTTGAAGATAATATCCAAAATATCCAAAAATCTTGGGGCTGTTAGTATGCTCAAGAAGATAATGTGGTGAAAAGAAAAAGCATGTTTCCAGATCTTTCCTGTTCAGTGAAAGAGTATTTTGTGTTTAACAAGAGACACAGTGATAACCTTTATTACTCTTCTGCGTATGGTACAAGTATGATGGGCAATAAAAGTCAAGATGGTACTGAGCAGCCTCAGACTGCATAATAATAAAGACACTAAATACTTTTTGAAACATTAACAAATGTCTTTACTGTCACTTTTGATCAAATTAAAGCATCCTTGCTGAATAAAACCATTCATTTCTTTTTTCTTCCTTTTTAAAAATTTTTTACCCCAAACTTTTGAATGTCAGTGTATCACCGTTTCCACAAAAATATTAAAACAGAATGTAATTTATTTCTTTAATGGCAATTTTAAAATTTTGGCTTTGCCATCACATAAATAAATTGGTCTTTTAAACTTTAACATTTCACATTTTTACAGTTTTTACTGTATTTTTGAATAAAATGAATGCAGCCTTAGTGAGCATAAAATACAATTATTCAAAAACATTAAATAAAACTGCTCAAATAATCTCAATGTCACTTTAGAAACAAACGAATAATCGTAGGTTGGATTAGGTCTGCGTCACTCTCTGACCCGTCATTGCTCCAGGGCTCCAGAAAGTCAGAAGAAAGTGTGCTGACATAAGGATTAGCTGATGTCAAGAGGTCAGATAAAAGTTCTGTCATGTTATGTTTGAACGACCTTGAGTCGCACCAGATTTGAGTCATATGTAACACCAACACTGCAACTGCGAACACCATTTCACTAGCGTGTGACACTTCTGTCAACACTTAAAGAAAGCTTATATTCTTCTCTGATAAAGTAGTTTAGGTCTGAAAGTCTTAATATGTACCCGATGACCATGGAGTAAATTTAGTTATAAAAAAAAAAAAAAAAAAAAAAAAAAAAAACAATAGTAAAAAAAAATGAAAATGGTGGTATGTTTACAAAAGCAAACTCATATAGGTGTATCATTTTACTAGGCTAATCAAAAACTTTTTTACTTAATTGAATTACCCTTGAATTCCACTCAGCATTGTATCTTTCACATCCCATTGATCTGATTTCCACAGTAAACTCTTCAGGTGGTAGCCAATAGGGATAAAGCTTCAATAATTAGTGCCACATTACTAGACAGGGCACCGCGCCACAAAACAGGACCACAATCCTCTCTTTCACATCATTCCAGTGAAACAATCCCTCCATGTTTGTTGGTATGTAAGCTCTGGTGCATCTGAGCAGGAGAAACACAGAGTTACTGTCTTGAACTTCTGGAAGCTATTATAGACGCCTCCTCTGATATCTTGCTTATGCAAAACTATACACCTAAAACCTGTCCCATCACCCCCACTGCTTCTACACTGCCTCCTCCTTTTGTACAAGATGAGGTCCTACAGCAAAAAGTGTAGAACATGAGCAAACAGCATTACCAAACAGTGGTGAATACTATTGGTTTGGTTTTCTATACTTAGATATTAGTTCAAGTAAAAACAAGAAAAGAGCTCATCAGACAATAATAATAATGCAATCAATCACCAAGGATAAGGACAAAAGAAGAAAAACCTGTTGTAGCAACATGAGGGTGAGTAAACAATGAACTTTCACTTTTGATGAGCTTCTCCTTTAGGAGTGAGACAGAGAGATTTGTGGAAGAAAAAAAAAAACATTAATGCACCGGGTGGTGATGAAATGTGAAAGTTAGCAAAACCTGACGTGACATGGTGATAGCAGTGCACTGCTAACTAAACAAACACACTGCAGGCGTTCTGCAGAGAGACGCGCTGGTAAACTGACTCACTGAATAAACAAATACTTAATAAGTCCTAATGCCAAAGCAAACTTTATCTTCTCTCTCTCTCTCTCATGAGCCTAAAGCCTCTTCCATGATGCTAACACCATTTTATTTTGAGAATTATGGTCATGATTTTGCACACAGGACACCGAGCCAACCACCACAGCAGGAAAAACTGTGAACTGCATTTATACTATAGTATTCTGTGGACTGAATTATTGAAGGGGAGTGTAATGGATGCTGTACAAACACACAAGGCCACTTTAATGTCATGCTGAGGGTTTGGTGCTCGTCCTCAGCCTGCCAAGCCCAGTAACCGTGACAGAATAATGCCCATACACAGCGCTAATCAGGAGATAAGCCAATAAAAATTCAAAACAAATATCTGAGCCTTGCATGGGTGTGTTTCATTGTCTCTATAGTAACATGCCGGTTTAAACATGGGCAAATAGAATGATCTGAGTGAGATGTATAAATGAAACATTACGCTAGAATAACATTTCATTACACACTTACAATGCTTGCAACAACCCTGAGGGGAACGTTACTTCAACCACTAGTCATCATAGAGGATTGTGGGATTTGTTTGATTTTGTTGTAGGGTTTGTAATGTTAAATATTAAAGAAAGCGTCTGGAGTATAAATCTACTACCATTCAACAGTTTGGGGTCATTTATGTTTTTAAATGTCTCTCATGCTCAGCAAGTCTGCATTTAATCAAAAACACTGTAAAAACAGAGAAATATTACCTGTATTCTCTATTTTATAACATAATTTATTCCTGTGATGCAAAGCTGAATTTTCCTCATCATTACTCCAGTCTTCAGTGTCACATGACCCTTCAGAAATCATTCTAATTTGCTGATCTGCTGCTCAAGATCAACTTAATGCATCCTTGATGAATAAAAAAGTGGGTAGAATAAAGGTTCATTGCATCATTTTTTAGCACTTTGTTGTCACTAATAAGGACAGTAACACTTAGTATAAGCAAGAATGCGGTATATATATATATATATATATTTTTTTTTTCCATTTTTGCAGGTGTCTAGCTCCCCTCACCCATGACACTAAAACAATCACTCTTGTTCACATTGGCGTTGAACAGACACAAACTCAAAAGTTGTCTGGTGTTTCACCGTGGTCCTGGTTCCCCTCTGCTGGCTGTCTCTCTGCCTCATTGAACATCTCCACATGTGTGATAAGACCAGAGAAGGAGGGCTTGATCTCTGGCCTGTGATCTAGATCTGAGGGAATAAATCAGTTATAGGTATGCCTGTGTGTATGTTTTAGACTGAATTTAGAGCTTAGTGACAAATAAACACACAAACACAACCTCCACACAGGATGTCTCTTCTAATCCAACACAAAATCACAACTTCTAAAATGTTACATGACCTCCTTAATTAAAGCAAATATACGTACTTTTGACTAAATCAATTTAAAAACACACACAAAAACTAAAATCAGTCATTTTAAATGCTACACATGAACTTGGACATCACAGAATTACACTGTACAGTATGAAAAATCATTTTCATTTTGAGATTGGCTAAAGATTGCATTTAACATGTTATTCAATTGTTCTTCTTTTAAAAGATCACTTTAAGTGTGCATTAGATGTCGAAAAATGTCAAGACAGGGGAAATGAACATACACAATTAACTAAACATGATATCAAATGCAGATACATTATATATAAAAAAGTAAAAATATATCAATAAATAAACATATCTACACATAACCATCTTAATCATCACCGAAATAGAAAATATATATAGGCCTACTGTACCTATAGCCAGCATGTGTTAGAAAAGCACTGGAGGAATTCTCCATTAAAGTGTGCTGCTGTGTATGAATTATGATTTTATGTGTTATGGTGTTTTTGAGCTATTATAATCTCACATACAGGCTTTCACGCTCTTTGATATCTTTTACAAGATACAAACATAGAGGGCATCCAGCTGGTAAACATTTTGGCATTCTGATTTTCTGAACTTAATAAAGTAAAACAAATCATTAATAGAGTGTTTTAATCATTTGTTTTGCTTATAGTGGTAGCATAGACCGCAAATGACAAGTACTTTAGGGCCTTCTGTTATATATTCTATAGTACTACACATCTGTCCAAAGCTCTGTATGGTCTTCTGGATTAAGTGTCAAACACACATTCTGCAGTGCATGCAAAACACATGCCTCAACACATCATGGAACACACAGGCTCATTTGGTTTGAAGCATTCCCAAAGGTGAAAACTTCAAATAACTGCGTATATTCTCAGTGTCAATGGTCTGCAGCATGGAATCTTGCCCAGTTCATTCATCACACAACCACTAATGCACTCGTTCATAGATATGGACATTTACGACACACATCTGTGTCTGCAGAGCAGTCTGTGGGGTAATCAGGATGACCTCTGACCTCTAGTCACTATACATGACCAGCCATCAGCTTTAAGTGTGAGGGAGTTCAGAAGTCCATAAGGGAAAAAAATGGAAACAATTTGATTACTGCACTTTCAGTTTCAATAACTAGTTATTTTTTTTTCCTTCAAACATAAATATGCTCCTCACTTTTCTTACAGCTTTGCTGGGTGTAGCTGGATTTACAGAATGCTATAAATGTGTTTAGGAAGTCATTTGGCTGTGATGGTAAATCAACTCCCTGGAAAACTCCAGATTTTTTTTTTTTTTTTTAAACCTGTAAGTGCAGTAACAAACTCTTCCACCAGATGGCAGCATGGTAACATGGTAATGGACGAGACGTAACATCAACTTCCCAAAGATGAAAGAAAATAATCTGGTGACATGTAACAAGTATTTTTATATTTTCATGAAAATTACTGAATAATAATTCGCACCCTGATTTGATTTAATTATCTTTTTGCTGATAAATACGCCCCTATAAGCCTACACCTATAATATATCACTGGCATAATAAAATAATTTTGATGATGTCGCTTTATATTTTTCCCGATCAAAAACCCAACACTGTCACGAGTAAATGAACGAAACAGTGCCATCCACAGAATGTAACCAACACAAACGCTCAGAAACGAATGGAGGGCCCCATTCCATCTAACATCGACTTATCTGTGTGTAGACAGCCCATCCTCCACTCCTCCATTATGATTATGACACTGTTAGTCAATATTTAACTTGATATTGTACAATGTTTTACTGTAGATATCACCAATATTGGGACCACACCTGTGGCGTTCACCATAAACAGACACGCTAAACTAAACAGATAATGAACGCTGATTGGTTAGAAATGTTACAGCAGATGACGATGATTGGTTACGGAAGAAGGCTACTTTAATCCAACCCTTATTTTGCATTTGAGCACGTTTTTGATGGTGACACAACTTTGATATTGATTGGTCAACTTTTGCTAATGAGCCAAATAATTAGAAATGGCCAAATTGTCACCCTCAATATTTCTGCTGCACTCCATTATGCAGCGTTCAGTTTGTTGTTAAGATGACAAAAATGTTTAAAAGATACATATTTTTTTAGGCTACTCAAGACACTCGTCCAGCGCCGGCGCTGTGGTGGGGCATTCGAGGGCCGTGCCCCCCCTAGCGGTCATTGATGCCCCTCCTACAGGCCATGGCGTGGCCCCCAAAAAAATATCCCTTTTAGTTATTATTTTAATATTAAATGTTCAAACTGTAACTTAAATTAAATAAAATAAAAAGAATGGGGAAAATGCATAATTTTGGTTGTTCATGGCACGTTACTAAGCTTTGTCATGGTGAATGCTTATTGGTCGCGGAGTAAACTTGTTACATTTGATTTGCAGCACGCAAAAAATCCATTTCAAGTTGAAAAACAGTTTGTCCGTCTATATTATAGACAGTTATTAGCAACTAATTAAAAAAAAAAAAAAAAAAAAAAAAAAAATTGGATTTACGAGAAAATGGTTTAGACCGCCGCAGCCTCGTCAATCATGAGACTTAGATACTCCGGCCAGTACTACGTCTATGAGAGCCGAGCTGGCCCTTCTTCTGCGAATGCTAGCTCCGGACAACCGCCAAAAGATTTAATACGCAGACATTTGTGTGATGATGTCCTACTCGTTTTCTGAAGAAAAAAGCCTTATGTTTTCAGAATCATCTAAACGAAAAAACTTTGTCTGATGGGGACATTTTTTTTTTTTTTTTTTTTGCCGGTTTTTAAAGCTTCAAACTGATTCAGTGTTTTATTTTTGTCGTCGTAATTTGTTAATTATTTAAGTATAAAAATATATTGCTATTTATTGTAGGCCTATTTTATGTTTTTTATTTAGCCTATATTATATTTATATTATTATTTTCTGTCCTGTTCTGTTGTTTAGGCTATCTGTTCTGGGCCGGGTTTCCCGATAACGATATAGCCTAGCCTATCTTAGCTCTTAAAAGCGCTCTCTACGTGCAAGATTAAAGTGAAAAAAAAGTGACGTGACATTCAGCCAAGTATGGTGACCCATACTCAGAATTCGTGCTCTGCATTTAACCCATCCGAAGTGCACACACACAGAGCAGTGAACACACACACACACTGTGAACACACACCCGGAGCAGTTTATAAACTTAGATTATAAACATTAGCCGCAATTCCTCGCGCGTTTCCCAAAAATGTAGGCTACTGAACTCGTAGAACGCGAGAATAGGCTACTACGAGTCGCTGTCCATTCGCAAAGTGCTGAACTAGGCTATACTAACCTTATATGGAATCGTATTCTGAACGTTTTAATTAACAGTCGTCATCTGTTGTGTATTAGGAATCAAGACAGGTAAAAATAAAATAAAAAAAATTATATAATGACATTCTTGTAATAATAAAAAACTCCATAATCACGGGAAGAAGGAGGCGGGAACCGGCGAACATTCAAATAAAACTTTAATAACCAAATAAAGATAAAACAGCGCGACAGCCCCTCACGGTCCGACTGCCGCGCACAAAAAAAAAAACCAAACACAAAATAAAACCCAGGCCTGGTCCTCTCTCGTCCTTCACTGTCGTCGCTCCTCATTTGTATCCTTCCGATCTCCTCCGTGGGACTCGAGACTGGTGAGTGGAGCAGGTGTCGCTCATTTCCCAATCACTCCACCGGCCTCGCTCCGTTCCCACGGCTCTCGGCCCCGCCCCCACTCGTCACAATTCTATATAGATAGATCATTGGAGCTAACATTCTAGGGTAGAATGTCATTCTATATAGATCCATTGGAGCTAACTGACTCTTGCCGCGGCAAAACAGCAAATTTCAGCGCTGTCTTCTGTTCCTCTTTTAGATAAAAACCCAAGTCTAAATCGTTCATTGTCATTCTATATAGATCTTTCAGATTTAGGTCTGGATTTCCATGCTCCTAATGATGTTGCCAATGCGTCAAAAAATATTTATCAAACGACAGTGCCCCCCCGCCGATGATCCAATGCCCCTCCAGTAGATCTGCTCTGACGCCGACTCTGGTTTAAAAGATATATATATTTTTTAGGCTACTCAAGATATCAGTAGGCGGGGTTTAGAGAGCGTAGTAAAATGAAAGCAGCGGGCAACCTGCGACCCGGGATTTTTTCATGCAACTTAACCAAAAAAAGAAGCCCAAAGACGCGTATTAACAGCGGACTTGGCCACTCTGACCTAGAACACAACGGCACTGCCAAGGCAACCAGAAACGAACGCACCCAGCAGGTCCAGCCCTCTGAAACAGACATTTATTTGAACAGCAGAATGCATGCCAGAAATTAATAATTTACAGCAGCATTTTCATGTCTTTGTCCCTCGTTTCCAGTTCAGGGGAGTCCCTGAAAAAAAGTCAAAGCGAGGCATGTGTCCTTTTTTGCCCAAAGTCCATCCAAACAGAGCAACCAAGTTCATGCTGTTGAGTTTTGCATTTGAAATCCTTTCACTTACAGCGGTTTTTTGTTGGTTGTATAACTAGCTACAAAGGAAGAGATTTTTTCAGGCAGAAATTATGCTCGTCAATAACACCATCTGTCATTATTAGCAGAATATTTTTTCAGCACCACCTGGAATCCAACGCCAGACAAATTACCCATTAACAAGAGCAGCTACTGTAAAAGAGTATAGAAATGAGTGTAAATTCACATGCAGTTTGTACACAGTGGCGTATATTTTGGACCATTTTTTCATAAATAGTCTATATGTTCACAGCTACATTCATATATATGTGTGCTGTAGGTGTGAGCATGTGTGTGTGGCCGTAACAAAAAGGGAACAAAAACAACTTGATAAAACTAATTCAGTGGGAGGAGTGAAAGTAGGACTGCTCAAGGAGTCTCTGAGTCCTGTCCCAGCTGTTCTATCTCTGATCCCAGCAGTTCCAGTCACACAGCTGTCCTTTCCTCAGCCAAGGGACAGGCTCAGAATATTATATAACAGTTGTAAATTGTCCTTCATTGCCCTCTCATAAAGTCAAGAGAAAATCTAAATCATCCCCATTTACTCTCTCAATACATGCTTCTGGTCTTATTTTATTCTTCATGACTGAGTCTGTAAGGTTCCAAGTAAAGTAGAAATAAATAGTCTGTTTTCGTAATCTCTCTTAGAAAAAAAAAATGTAATAATTGGCTCTCTGAGACATATACATTTAAACATCTTTGAGATTATGTATATAGAGCAGGGATAGGCAACGTCGGTCCTGGGGTGCCATGTTATGGTTTTTTTTTTTTGTAAATTCTTTTTTTGTACATTGAGTGAAAACCAGTATTCTCCCAAGTATGTGTGACAGACATGACGGCAATACTCCTTAATAAATGCCACAGTATTTCACATACTCGACCACAATACTTTTATATAAACACAAATGTGAACATAGACAAAATCATGTCAACAAATAACTTAACTGAGGAGAACAAAATAGTGAAGAGGGCTTGTTACCCTCATGGTGCAGTGGTTTACAATGAGGACAACTAAATAAAAATAAATCTATTATGTAATATTTTAGATATACTCTGGCACAGTACAAAATTAAATATTAATCTAAAAAAAATAGCAATAGTTATTTTTTTCTT
The DNA here is from genome assembly GCF_018340385.1 of Cyprinus carpio. Lineage (NCBI taxonomy): Eukaryota > Metazoa > Chordata > Actinopteri > Cypriniformes > Cyprinidae > Cyprinus > Cyprinus carpio. The sequence continues at coordinate 24,449,434 of NC_056589.1, forward strand.
GTCAAGAAGAGCTTATTCAGAGGAACAACACAGTTCCATTAATGGATTTGCCGAGGCGTTGCTTTTGCAGAAAGAGGGGAAGAGAAAGAAGAATAAAACCTAATGAACAATTCCTTAATTAATGGATACGTACATAAACAGATGGGCCTACAATTCCGATACAAAGATATACAGTATATGTTAAGGTCAACACACTCTATACACATAATATTACTGACAAGTTTATTATCCAGAATGCATTGTGCTTCAGCTAAATGGAGGTTAAACAGTGGTCTTTCAGCATCCATGTTTTGTCCCTCATAAAATGAAACAGGGTTTTTATACAGACTGAAACCTGTCTCACAGTATATTTTTGTATTTATTTCATATTTACAGCTGTTTCAGTATCTGTTTGCATCTTGTGTCCCGTTAAGTCCTCTCAGAGTAAGAGTCTCAATACGTGTGAATGAAGATGTGCTCTGGTTCATAAGTAAATCTCTTGCACACACTACAGGAAGTGGAATTCCGTTCTTCCTGTCTCCAGTCTCAATAGAAGTCTGTTGGATTTCCTCTTTTTTATGTAGAGTTCATGTCACACGCTGCGGGGCGCCCGCTGCATCTCATGGGTCCTGCGATTGCGTCCTTTCTTGTTTTCCTGTAGCAGCTTCCATTTACTAGTGTGTGATTGGCTGGGGTGGATTAGCTGGCTGGTGTGTGATTGGCCGGCGTGCAACAGATTGGCTTTCTGTCTACGCTGTTTCCGTTCTCTTTTCCAAACCTGCTCGCAGAGCTGGTCGACGCTGTTTGGGCTCGGCGGGTTGATGAGGGACAGGAAGTCACGGTACCACATCTTGCCGTTGGTCGGGTCGTTGCTGTCAGGTGTGTCTCGGTGCAGGAGGTCATCCAGGTGTTCGTTGTGAATGACGTTGAGTGTGAGGCGGAGGAGGGTCTGGATGAAGCCGTGTTCAACAGCATGGCAGTAATACACACCCGAGTCCTTCTGATGGAGGGTTCGGATCAACAGACCCTGTTCTGTGCCCAACACCCGCTCATCTGACTTTATCTAAACAAAAACATGTAGACATGCAGATCAGATCACATGCTCTGAGTACTGTAAACATTATCGACAATAGCAGTTTCAGCATTATTGGCTACGTTCACCCCATAAGCCAAATTTTTTTATAAGTTTCTCAACATGAACTTTATAACATGATTTTTCCATTCAACTTTTTACTTGTTATGCTGATAACTAGTGTTTTTTTGGTCTCCACTGTATACACAACATAACATACCTCTTGTTTGTGGTCCTCTCCGTGTCTCTGAAACTGCCAGTAAATAAGGGCACGCTGGGATTTAGGACTGCACTCCAGAAAAGAGCTGCTGTTTTCAACCCCATACACTGTCTTATCCTGCAAACCTTTCTCTCCGTCTGCCTCATCTGCTCACATAGACAGGGAAACAACAGAGAAAGAAGTGAGAATTCTTGATCCTGATACAGACAGTGAGAATACAAACTGATAGTTCAGACCATATGCTACAGTATCACACTAGCAGAGTCACACCCAGCATGTCTATATCACAGCTCTGTGTGTTTCAGGTCTATAGGGATCCAAGGCCAAGAGAGACCAAAAAATAAATAAAAAATTGCTTGTTGTGTTTAAGCGGCATCTATTCCTCAGTCTTTCATTTTCTTCTGCCATCCCTTTAAGTCTGAACTACGAAATGGGGTAGCGGTGCCACTGTAATGATTCGGTGTGTCTGATTCAGGAAGTCTGTGTGTGGTCTCCATGAATGCAATCACACAATGTATCGGTTTAAAGTTTGTGGTCAGTAAGATTTTTCTTTTTTTGAATGGATACTTTTCAACATTGATAGTAAAAAAATGTTTGAGCAGCAAATCATTATATTAGAATGATATCTGAAGGATCATGTGACACTGAAGAATGGAGTAATGATGCTGAAAATTCAGCTTTGCATCACAGGAATAAATTCAATGTTAAAATATACTCAAATAGAAACCAGTTATTTCAAATTGTAATAATATTTCACAATATTAATGTTTTTATGATCAAATAAATGCAGGAACATGAGAGACTTCATTTAAAAACATTCAGAAATCTTACTTAAAAACTCCTAAATTGCTGCTTATTAATAGTTAGTAAGGTTGTTGTTATGTTTAGGGATCGAGCAGGATAATATTGCTACCATTGAAAATACAGGTTTTCTTATTCATTATATTTTAAAATGTAATTTATTCCTGTGATGCAAAGCTGAATTTTCCTCATCATTACTCTAGTCTTCAGTGTCACAAGATTCTTCAGAAATCATTCTAATATGCTGATTTGCTGCTTAAGAAACATTTCTTATTATCAATGCTGAAAACAGTTATTTAGTTATATTTTTTTTTTTTGGTGCTTAAGAAAGTTTTTTTTTTTTTTTTGATGACTTATATTTTTTTTAGATTCAAAATAATTATTTTAAATATAAACATTATAAAAGACTATTGATAAAAGACTAAATAAAAATTATGGACTGGATAGAATTGTGTAATCGTTAACCCACATTAACAGTGTGTTTCTGCACATAGTAAACATGTTTTGTGATTGCACCGGTATTACCGTGATGCTGCAGATCCGAACATTGAGTCAGAGGGTCTCCGTTCCTTATATCCTGACGCCTCGTTCTCCTGCGAACGTACAACACACGTAGCAGAGAATTAGAGAGAGAACACTGAAACTCACATATCCACTCTTACACACATCTGTCCCGCAGAAAATCTCTTACTATATTAAGTAAATCAAACACAGCTCCACATAAGCATAAGTGTGTCTGAAATGGAACCTGTTTTAGCTCTGGGCTGTTTAGTCTCTAACCTTTATGAAAAGACGTATCATGCAACACATGTCCTGAGAAATCTTGTCCTGAATGCACCTTTGAGGCAACTCTGTAATGCTGGCAATATGTGAGGCCTTTTCAGCACTAGTAGCGCACAAAGAACCTCTCTGAGAACCTCATCCACAAACATATTACTTGCTACTGGAACTGTAAACGTGAGACCTTGTTTTCGAAATTGAAGATGAAGTATAAAGTAGGGGTATGTTTGCTTCTGACGGCTCAAAGGAGATGAGTTTTAACAGTGAAAACCACAGTGGTGCTTCTAAGTGCTACAAAGGACAGCTGGGAAATCCAATTAGATTATGATGGACACTTCAATTAAGGTCAAGAATTCAAAAATGAAATGACAGCCTTTTGAAGTGCTTTCAAAACTTCTAATGTTCTTTCTTTGATGTATATAATAGTAAAACTGACATTAAAGGGATAGTTCATCCCCCAAAATTTAATTTTTTTTTCAGTCATGTTCCAAAACTAACTTTCTTCCATCTGAGAAGACTTGGAATTTAGCACAGAAGTCATAAAAACGACTTTTTTGGTACATCTTATGTAATTTGTTGTGTCTTTTGAGAGCCCTTAGTCAATATATGTTTTATTACGTATAGAAAAGAGCAGCTTAGACATTCTACTAAACATTTCTTTCTTGTTTCCATGGAAGAAAGAAGATCATACAGATTTGTAATAATATGTGTCACTGATGACCATTTTTATTTTGGTGTTAATTTTTGTCAACTGTCAGTTTTGTTATTGTTAACTAAAAATATCAAAAAATTGTTAATTTAAAGCTGAAGAGAAATTAAAAGAATAAATAAATAAAAATATTACAAATAGTGCCTTGGCAACTAAAGGATTAAAATTACTAAAAAAAAAAAAAAAAAAAAAAAAAAAAAATCAAGCCCAATAGAAAAAACTGACACAAGCACATGACAAAATTACTAAAACTAATATTAAAATAAAAGTCAATTCAAAATATTAATAAATACTTTAGCAGTAAAAAAAAAACTAAAAAAAAATAAATAAATAAAATAACACTGTCAACTACTCCTTTAAGGTTGCAGTGTTACATGTTACAGCCTAAAAATAGCAATGCTATTACTATGAGCTCATTTAAATTACATGTTCACTCCAGCTAAAAATTCATTAAATTCATCACCTTGATCTAGTTCAAATAAGTAAAAAAAATATAATAATAATAAAAATAAAAAATGTTATGTATATTAGCAATTCTGAAAGGAATTCAGAGCCCTTTGTCGAAAAAAAAGCAAAGTTCATGGAACATCTTCTTAATCTTAGATCAACTTTGCAGTGTTTCTGCGTTCCTCAGTGTACCTCTTAGCAGTTGGAAAGTATCGGGAACACTGTGAGCCATCCCAGGCGCAGTAAGGATCACGCGCCAGACAGCACTCAGCGCAGGCCTTCCCGTACACGTCACAGCGATGCAGAGGCATTTGAGAAACCCCAATGGCAGATCCCAGATAGAGCTGTTGCTGAAAGATAGAGCAGAGAGATTGAGACTTCCTTAAAACAATGATGCCAAAGTTTTGATGGCCTGTGCTCTGGTGTGATCGCTGAGTTAACGGCTATTTCACTGAGTACACAGGAACTTTCTCGGGCTTGTATGCAGCTGTTTAATTATATATCCCTTCAGATAACCTCAGTGTCTGCTTGATTATTCACACAATCTAAAGGAGAGCTCACGCTGCAGTCCTGAGTGTAAAACCAGCTGGTGTGTGTGTGGCCTCTAATGGCAGTACCTCATGTTGCCGTGTTGTGTGAGTGACTGTGACAGCAGCCCCTGCTCTGCGTAATGTACTGTAGCTGGAGGCCAAGCAACGTGTGAGTGTGTGTGTGTGTGTGTGTGTGTGTGTGTGTGTGTGTGTGTGTGTGTGTGTGTGTGTGTGTGTGTGTGTGTGTGTGTAACCCAGCCCGAGAGTAAGAGCTGTGTTGGGTTTTTGGTACATGATAAATCTGGCTGGTCTATATCACCTCTGTCAACAAAACGCAGTGCGGAATGACAATTTCCCCACAAAACAACCAGTGCTAACTTGGCTGACCAGTTCATGCTTTTTCAAAAATCTCACATGCTAGGCTAGTCTTGCACTCACAGAGAGTGTGAGTGAATGGTTTCATGCAAAGTTTGCATTTAAATTTAGGATAATATTTAGAATCAATTAGAGCTACATATCTGCAAACAGACTTCTAGTGGCCCACATTCTAACATAAAAAGCATGTTAGGATGTGTTAAGCTGAATTATTTTAACTTTTACTTATATATTACCATCCAAACACTTAAGGCTGATTCGATTTTTTTATGTTTTTGAAAGAAGACCTTTATGCTCACCCAGGCTGCATCTATTTTTATCAAAAATACAGTAAAACCAGTAATGTTGTGAACTATTATTAAAATTAAAAATAACGGTTTTCTATTTTAATATATTTTAAAATGTTATTTAATCTTGTAGCATTTAAGCAATCTTTAAGCATTAGGCCTATTTCGGTCTTTTAGATTCATTCTTTTCCTGGCACTTCACTTATTAAACCAATTATGTTCTTCAGACTTGCCTAATGGAATCATGTTCAATGCTGCCACTTACAAAGAGCTGCTTTCACCACCTTTATTGCATTAAAATCAAGATCATTTGTTTGAAGTTCTAATAATACTAACCTGCTTTGTGGAGAGTTCCATCGCAGTAATAGCTGTTGGCTCCTGTGAAAAAAAAAAAAGAAGTGTTTTTAATACTTTATATTACTAAATATTTCTCAGAATGAAAAAAGGAAAAAGAATAAAACCTAAAAATAATGCCTTTGAGGTATTTTAGTAGAAAAATTTGACAGCGTAGAATGTACACTAAATAATTGTCAATAAACAATCCTGTATCCAATAAATTAGCTCTATAAACCCACTCTGAACACAGTCATCTCTTCCAACAGGACTTCTTCAAGATCATGCCACGTTCCTCTGGGGATGGAAACCACCTTAAGAACTGTGCCCATGTCTATGGTAGAAAAATAACATGATTAACTTACTAAAAATCATGTAAATCACATTATTTAAAAATCAACAACAACTTTATTCTACTCACCAGTGCCAATAAACATAACATCATACTGGCCGTCCTCTGCCTCCACCCTGTCCACCACTATCTGAGTAAACTGATAGTCGACATCGGTTTTGATTATGATTGGACGGTTGTTGATGGGGAACACTGGGTTGTACATGGCCGGATGGCTTCTGGCAAAATTGATAACGTCGTCAGGAAAGTCCTTTGTTGATTCAAAACCATCAAACGTTTTGCTGGGGCACTGTCAATATTCAGGAGAACATGTGTTAAAATCCAAGCAGGCAAGTCACTTTAATTTGAAAAGTGAAATGTATAAAGGCATCAGCACTGATTGGCTGTCTTACCGTGCCAGGTCTTGGATATGGCACTCTACCCAAAAACGGTACCCATTGGTAGTTGGGTCCATCTCGGTGGGCATAGGGGCCCAGAAACACCCTCCTGATGTCTGCCATACTGTACATACACACCGCTGAGCCCTTAAAGATGTTACTGTAAAACCAGAGAAACAGCAATTATGAGTTATTTGACAGCTTCGCCTTTAGGGACTTGAGACACAATTATCAAGCTTTGAATACAAAAAGACAGAATGTGGTAAGCATTCAGGCTTGGTGGGAAAAGGGGATTTGGTGTAAATTGGATGTTTTAATACCTGGAAGTTGCAAATACAGCATAGATAATAGGGTTTTTGGGATCCTTGGAGCTCATGAGAAAAACATCCTCTGAAAATCAGCAATTTTTTTTTAGTGAATGGACAACCAAATATGCCAAATCAAAAAAATAGAGCAAAATCGGAAGGTATTGTCATAGCATGGGTCACTTACGTAGTTCATCAAAGTGTGTGTCGATGCCGTTCAGGCCAGGAACGGAGCAGATTAAACGGGCCTTCAAAAAGGTGGTCCATTTGTTCACCAAACTCCTGTGGCCTCCAAAATCGTTCTGTCAGGAACAAATTAAAATGTACTTGTATCATTTTTCTTAATATTTACTTCAGACAAGCCAATGTGTAAAAGAATATAATTAGCACTTGATTTTTACATTTTCTTAAGATGTGATGCTATAGGCAGGGCTGTGTGCCATTCAGAACTTAACAAAGAATCCTTTTTAAATTCCAATTTAACCAAATTGAGGTATATACTAATTTGAATTTAACAAAGTTAAATTAGGTAATTAAAAAAAAAAATGTATAACGCCGTTAAGCTTTAGCAATAAAAAAGAAAGTTTGTCAATGCAAACTCTGAAGTTTGACTCGACATCTGCATTTGAAAATTTAAAAAAGAGAAGTATAAATATTTATTGATTATTGTGGATGAACATTTCACTTCCTGGAATACCATCTGTATGGTACTATATTCAGTTTTTGAATATATCTGTCAAATTAATTTGAACTAAAATTCAGTAAATTCCTGTGGGGCATGGCCAATTCAATGCAAACTTCAAATTTCTAATCTCCATTCCTATTCTAAATGTGATTAAAGGGGTCATGAATTACATTTTTTTCTTTTATAATGTAAAGATCTTCACTTAAAAAAAAAAAAACTCATTTAGAAAAGTTTATTTTCCACCCTGTGTGCTATCACAGAATCATGAAAAAAGAATTCTGAGACATTCACATAGTTGAAAATAAACAGTCAGCTTTGCACTGATGTATTCATTTCTATTACATAAAAGCTAAATGAGTCATGTTGGCAGCTTGGTTTCAATAAAAGCTTATTTTAGAGTAAGAGAAGTTTTTAGAGCTGAAACTTACAGTGTGTTTTTTTATAGTACAATGACCTCTTACATGTCAAAAGATAAAGGAAAAAATTATTTCTCATTTCATGACCCCTTTAAGGTTAATGCACTACAACATAAAATTCCCAAAACAATAACTCCAGTCATCCTTTGAACAAACAGTATTTTTTCATAGAGAATAATTATTGATGATTCATTAATTTTAAAGAGGTGTGTGCATGTGTGTATATACACACACACACACACACACACACACACACACACACGCACGTCTTCAAAAAAAACTGGCATGAGAAACAAATGAGCAATATAAACAAACAGTGTCCTTTGCTGTTGATTGATCAGCTCTAATTAGCAAGGCGGGAAAATGTGTTGCATAAACTAAACATACATTCGGCATAATAAGACAATTGTCTGCGCTGGTGAGGGAAGGATTCCAGTCATACCGGAATACCGAGCAAGCTGTAATTGAGAACACCTTTCTACCTCTTCAAACTGTGAGCTGAGCAAGTCTGCCAAAGTCTCACATTTTCTCCACAGAGGAGTCTTTGTTCTCTCGGCTGATGGCTCCTTTGACATTTTAGGAATCTCTTAAGTTTCACAGTGGAAGGTGAGAGCAAGGCCACAAAACCGAGGTGAAGCCAAATGCAAAAACACTGGCTGGGCTTTCCTGCTACCTGTATCGCCGCCATGAGGAGGAGAGGAATGGACTGATGTTGTGTGTATATATGTTATACGTGTATACATACCACGTTAAAGAAAAATCACAAATGAGATCGTTAATGTCTCAATCGTGTCTTCTACACAAGAAGATTAAATGGAAGCAGTCTCCTAAAGTATTTTTCTGAGAGAAGAGTCCTGAACTGTGCTCAAATTTGCCATGTATTTGTGGTGCTTTTGGTGTATGTATGTGTAAAGAATATCTGTACCTTGCACAACTGTCCGATTCTGGCGTGTGTAGCTTTGCTGATTTGCTCTCCATCAATAGCGTTCTCTCTAAAGAACAGATAGATCTTGTCGTCTTCAGGGTTGTCGCTCTCGGGGATGAGATGCACGCTGACAAATCTAGGATCTGAAAGGACAACAAACAGCACATTAACACAAGAGAATAAAAATACATAATACAGCAAAAATAATTTAGCCAAAACTAGTGTGGACCAATAACTTAAATAGCAAGGGTACTGACCGTTTCAGATTTTTTAAATTTTAAGCTTCATTGTTCATATAGTTGAATGGATCTGACTCTCTAATTTTATCTAAATATTTATTTGTCTCACCGTTGAGCCATCTGGAGTCATGCTGCTCTGTTCTGATTGGATGGTGCTTGCCTAGCGTTCGGAAAATAGCAAAGTCCCGGCCCATGAAGTCAGCTGATGTCCCAGCATAAAGTTCCCCATCTGATGATCAAAAACACTAATTAAAACTGATATTTAGGATGGTTAATGTGAGTTCAATATGGATGGCGAGAATGAAATGTCAGGAGCCAGGAGGAACTAGCTCAGTCTGGGTTTTGTAAACTTTAAAAACGGCTCAGGTGAGGACTCAAAGAGGTGTCAAAGTCAACACTAGCAGGCAATTTCACGCTCAAGGATGTTGTGAGAGAACAGGACTGTTTGTGTCATAAGTGACCTTTAATCTGAGATGAGAGATTTAACAGTAGAACGCTCTGCAGGTAGAGCACAAAACCAGAGGAACAGTCTGCACTGGTCATCCTCGAAGAGGGACCAATAATCAAGGGTGTTGAGTTTCCATTCAGAACACATTAGCCAGAGCAAAACACACTCTGGATTATGCACTGCCACGCACCAAACACAAAGACCTATATTAGTTTTCTCTAACCAAATTTGCTTTATGTTCTGTTTATAGTTTAATTAATTTCTCAGAGTGACAAACAAAGCAGTTCAGTGAATTGTAACAACTATTATTGAATAGACAAACATATGCACTCTCTCGGTGTAATTATATTATCAGCATAACAATTTGAGTCAAACACTGAACAGAAAACGTAACATAAATGCCATAGTATTTGGTAACTTTTTTTCAAAATCCATTATTTTTTTTTTTTTTTATATTTAAATTAGATTTTGAATCCTTTGTTTTCAAGTGTGGTCTGATACTTGGATCCCACTGGACAACCTACACACATATTCTATTATATTCTATTATATTCTATTCTAAAATAAAATGCATTTAATTTATTAGGTTTTTATATTTTTTATTATTATTACTATTATTATAAAAATGTTGAAAACAAAGTAACATTAAATTATATAATACTTATATGTTTATTTGTATTATATTATATTATATATTGCAATTTGTACTTCTAGTTAGATGCTTCTAAATTTCATTGACTTTGTACTGTACCCTACACACTATGACTATAAAGTTCAATCTAATCTAATAATCTAAATTTCAGAGCGGGAAATTGATCCAGTCATGTGACTTTACACTACCCATGTTAAAAATGTGAAGCCAAGAAAATGAATTAATTATTATTATTATTATTATTATTATTATTATTATTATTATTATTATTATTATTATTTGTTATAAAAGACATCTACCTTTACAAACTTTTTAAGAATTACATTTTGACAGGTAGGATTACAGTAAACTTAAATATTAACCAGAAAATCAGTCGTTCATATTCAGCATCACTCACCGATCAGCATGGAAGCAGTCAGGAGTTTGGGGTCATAGGGACTCTTTCCACGGCCATTCTCAAAGTTTGATGACCCTAGCCGAAAGATGTTGTCCTGGATAGAAATGAGCACAAAATCGATCTTTGTGCAAATGACAAACCACAATGAAACAATTATCAAATTTCCATCGCATTTTAAGGCTACACAGTGATTTGAAATTTTTTTTGCCATATTTTTTAGGTCTTATCTGAGTGACCAGAGCCTCTAAATAATCAAAAGTGACATAACAATAATTTGATAAAATAGAACCACCAATAAACTGTGAAAGAATAACTGATGTGGGATGTATTTACCTCTGGGCGTTTGCCTACTTCCACATAAGCACAGATGGGATGGAAGGCTCCTGTTCCACACACATACACGTGCGTCTGATTAAACGGCTGCAGAACCTTGATGAAGTTAGAGCACTCCTTCTGCAGAGAAAGAGAACAAAACAACATCAATTTATGAACAGAAAACATAGCATTTATAGTGATGTAGCCAATATTTTACCCACAGAAATTTCCAAAACAACACCTTGAACTTGACAGAGAGGAAAGTAAACTACATCAGTGGTGCTTCTATATTTCTCGATTCACAGTCATCACTGCGTTCTCAGATAAATAAACACATCCCATCTGTGTCAACAAATACTGAAAGACACAGCTTATCATCCACACACATGCATACAGTGGCCCCAGAAAGTATTTGGACACTTAGGACACACTTAAAAATGTCTGAATGTCAACAAGATAAAAAGATAACAAAACAATTAGGTAGCCAAATATAAAAACAAGTGGCATGCAAAAAAAAATCTTATCTGTAAAATAAAATAAAATATTATGCATGAAAATATTTTACTTTAATTCAGCAAGGATGCAGTAAATTGATCAAAAGTGACACAAGATGTATTTTTTTTAAGAGGCACAACTTTTTTCAACATTGATTATAATCAGAATTATTATTATTATTATTTGAGCAGCTTATCAGAATATTAGAATGATTTCTGAAGGATCATGTGACATTGAAGACTGTAGTAATAAGGCTGAAAATTCAGTTTTGCCATCACAGGAATAAATTAAAAAATTATAATCTATATATAATTAAAAAAAAAAAAATTCTACGGACCCTAAGCTTTTGCACAGTAGTGAAGATGGATGATGGTTTTCAACAATTCATGGAACAGTTAATTTGATGACAAATCCTGTGATTAGGACACCTGTGTGAACTTGAGGGGAACTGGCTTCATGCATTCACTAATAATTACCCTTATATTATCACCTTCATAAGTTTATGTTTTGTTTTGATGTCCTCAGATTGTCATGCTGTAATATGTGGACTAACCCAATCATTTCATGTTCTTTGATATTGTATAATTCCTCTGTTTATTGTGGCTAATGTATGTCATTTCTGTGTGCATCAAACTCCTGTAGCAGAACTCCACATGCAGCGGCACAGCTGACCAATATGCTGTCACAAAACGCTTTTCTAAAAGGAAAATATTACAACAGCTGGAGTTGTTTTTCAGCCGGGTGTTCAGTGCATTAAGAGGGAAATCCTGTTATGGGCGTCCATAGCTCCCCAGTGGCCTGTACTCTCAGGGTTAGTGTGTTTATGTGTGTTTGTGTTTGTCAGCTCAAATCTGAGCAGGGATTTTGCCTATGGAAATGTGCATGTGTGTGTTCAGTTGTGTTAAAACTACTTGTCTGAGCAAGTCTCGTCTGGAATGGACTGAAGTGACTCATCTAATGTGGAAAAGGTTTACAAAAAAAACTATAACATATAATATGTGACTCAAAGATTTGGCTTTTTCTACTCCATAAATATTGACTGACTGATACTTTAGTTAAATTGAATTTCTCCAACCACCTATGCCAACTTAACATACCTTGATAATTATCATAGACTGTATAAAAAAATGGACGTAGTGTCTGTGACGTCACCCGTAGACTCCTGAAGAGCGTTTTTGAAGCTCAAAGTGTGCAGAGCGGGCCGTCACCATCTTGGCAGCGCGTCACCGTGCGACTCTCCCGGATAATCGAAAATGGGCAAAAAGGCTGGCGCTGGTTGCTGAAGCCACGCCACCTATCTCGACGGCAGTGTCAGCAGTGGCAATCCACCTGTCACTCAAGTGGCCACGCCCTTAATTATGCAGAACTTTAATGCTTAATATAATTTAAACGGATGAGTTATAAAAAAAATTCACCCCCTTTAGAGTTGTCATGAAGGGCAAAATTAGCTATATAGACCAAAATCATTTTTTGCAGCAGGTCAAAAATGATTGTAAAGTCAATATTTTATGTTAAAGTTATTTATTTCAAAGTTGACAGATGCATTTAAATACTTGTTTAACTGAGAAGGGTCTGACTGCAGACATGCACTTGCACTCTCAGACACCTGCGCTTCTGCAAGTGATGTAATTTTCTTTCTTTTCTTCTTCTTCTTTTTTTTTTTTTTCACCACCTAGCTACTGTTGTAAAATTCTGAGAGATTCAATAAAAACTATGCAAGTGAAGTCACTTGTGGAAGTGCAGGTGTCTGAGAGTGCATGTCTGCAGCCAGACCCAATCGGGCCAATTTTACCTAACATGCAGCGCTGCCACAAACACAAATGGTTGATTTTGTGAAGACTTGTGCTTCATAAGCATTGATCTCACTCTCTTTTTGTTTCTTACAGATTGCAGCTGAGATAATTCAACAGGACCAGCTGTTTTCTTCCTTCATTTACCCTCAAAAGTGCCCTAAATTGAAATTGTTCCACTTAATTCAAACAAGCTTGAGTCAAGCTCTCTTTGAGCAGAACAAGCCTCAGCCAATCTGTCTCTTTCCACCGGCACCCCTCTCTTCACATAAAAGCCATCTTTCAGTGAGATGCATCAAAATCTCACACAATGCATGTTATTGCCATTCAAATAAGTGCCTTTGAGACCCAACCAACCTTATAGTGTCTTTATGATGCTAACATCACGAGGGCTGCTTTCTATGGATTTATAATATGTTCAAGGCAGCGCCTCCGGCAGGATCTGTCATGGAATTTATGAAAGCAAATGGAAGCCTAGCCTGGAAAGTGTTTACACACCGTTGTCCCACAATTCAATGATTTGGTTTTTATTCATTCTTCTTTTGACATCTGCTGAGCTGACCTTGTGGGAGAAACCTTCAACTTTGTTTGTGAATTTAAAAGACGAATGACAGACAAGCTCAGCTTTACCTTCTCAGAACGAGCAGTTCTGGTCAAAAGCAAACCAATCGGATCTTGTTTTTGGATCTGTCTCAAATATTATAATTATTTTCAATAAAAGACATATATATATAATGGGAAAAAAATTCATTGCTCTTCTGAAATCTGACATACTATGTAAACATTCACTGCTGCTCAAAAATTTGGGGTCAGTAAGATTTTTTTTTAAATGTATTTATGTCTCTTATGCTTACCAAGGCTGCATTTATTTGATTAAAAATTAAATAAAAAATATTAATATTGGTAAATACTACTACAATTTAAAATCACTGTTTTCTATTTTAAATCAATTTACAATTCAATTTATTTCTATGATGCAAAGCTGAATTTTCAGCATCATTACTCTCAGTCTTCAGTGTCACGTTATCCTTCAGAAATCATTCTAGTGTGCAGCTAGTCTCGCTGCTCGAGAAACATTTATTATTATTATCAATGTTGAAAATTCATTAAAACATTAGGCCAGATAATCACTTTGTTCACAGCTACAGATTTTTGTGTAATCATTTATGTAGTTTCATCTTGCCGATTTAATCATAAAGTTAGATCACTCATACGTGTGCTACAAAGTGAGACATGAGAGATGAAGCAGAGAGAAATGGAACAATGCGGACAAACAAGCAGTTCACTGCATCAGTGACAACTATCCGACAGATCTCAGGGTTGTGCAGAGGACAGAAGAAAAAAAAATCAAAGCGAAAGAGAGGCACTTACCTGGACGTCCTTCCCAGCCCACTTGCATTCATCTCGTCGAGAAGGTGAAGGAGGCCAGGATATCTACCGGTCAGAGAGAGATAGAGAGAAAGTTAGAGGTGAAAGAATACTGGAAATATTTTGTTGGAAGCTTCTTGTTGTCTATTAAGCCTCATACAGTAGCCCCACTGTAGCAACCTACTTGTTTTAAGCACTTAAATATTATTATATTAATATTAATATAATATACTTTTTTCACTAAATATGGGTTGAAACTACATACAGCAGCAGTTCACACTCTAAAATGTATCATAGCAACAAGTTTAGCAGGACTGCAAAGCAATAAAATAGGATTATTTTAAAGGGGGTGATTATTTTCTATACCCACTGTATACTCTATACCCACTATATACCCACTGTATATCAATATTAGCTATTGCATTAGCCAGGGTCTAGACACAACTTTCCAGACATGTTGTGTAAATCCTAGGCATCATGCAAGAAGCCTTCAGTGGAAAGAGTAATGGAATTGTATTAGTGGGAAGAACAAGGTTTCTGTGGGACTGCTGTCACAGCGAGTTCCATTCTCCCTGTGGCTGGAGAGAGTTCAGTGTGCTGTAATGGAGCTCCTGTCTGATGGCTGTGAACGTGTGAAACTGCACCCTGATCAGATAAGTGCTGAGTGAAAGTGTGTTTCCAAGGGACAGAAAGAGAGAAAGTACTATACAGAACTTGTATGGAGGAAGAAAGTGGTACATGTTGCCCTCATTAGATCTCAATTATAAATGTGGCATAGTACAGTATACGCCACTATTCCTGACAATAACTGAATTAGTTGACCCACTTTTTTGTTTTAGAATGGGACGAAATTACCAATGGAAATATCTTTATAAACTCCATTCAGCTCAAGTATTAGGTGCATAGAGAGCGTGTTCTGTGTGAACAGCTTCTTACAATGTAACTAAGATAGCTGACTAAAGTAAATTCTTCAGGATAAATGATATATATATCCTACGTTTCCTCATACGATAACATTTATATTAGCTTTGTTCGGTGAAGGTTATGTTTATAAAGTTGTATATAGGCTAAAATGGGCTGCGGTTTTGCCCTGGTGCCGTTTGTCTGTAGTTGGCTACGTTTATTTTGTTCATTATTTATCCAGGTGAATGGATAGCAGCTCTCAGCCAGACTCTATGTGATCAGTATGACAGCTTTGCTCTGAAATATTCATACACTTCTCGTTGGAAACAGATCCCCCGTGTGCAGATGTGTTCGTGTTTGTGTGTATAAGACAGAGAGAGAGAGGGAACTAAAGAATGAGAGAAAGAGAGAGAGAGACTGTGTATGTTTAAATAGCAAGTACAGCTATTTTATGTATGTATATATATATAACTTTTATATATATCCCTCATGTTTTGTTCCAGTCATTTTGACCCAGAGAGGATTTTTCCCCACAAAAATTCTAGTTATTATTATTGCATTCGACTAAAACCTACTGGCTTTGCTCACACAGGGTTTAACAACATCCCAAAAAAGAGCTGGTCATATGTGAAATATGTTTTGCACATCCCTACAACTAGGAACTTTCATTTGAATAATGTTCCATGTGCAATGCTGATCCTCCAAATAGTTTTAAGTTATCCTGATTAGTTTAATAGTTGTTCTAACACCCTCGTCTTACCAGATCCATGTCCAGATTGATGTCCACCAAGTTGAAAGACAGCACATGGTCTTTTGCCCCCACAAAGAGCCGACCTTTCTCTTCGTCCAATAAAAAGGTGTGATAGGCAGAGCTGTTGGGCAGTCCATTGAAAGTGTGCAGGTTGTTGGACTCCAACATTTCTGTAGGGAAAAAGGGAATATAGTATATAGGATTTATGTGAGAATGGGTAACCTTCAAACTTCAAAAGCAAAAGCTGACAGAAAAAAATGCTGAGCTTTCAAATATGGCCAACGATACGTTAAAAATGTGATGTTTTCCAACCTCATCTTCATTTTTTAGAGTAATATGGTTGAGAGGGAGACAGATAGATGGACGTTGGCTCTGACAGCGAACAGCTCAGCAGGGACGGCAGCTCTGCTCTAGTGTGTACGAGACAGACGTGTGACTGTGGTTGTGGCAAATATGCAGCTGGGAAAGCTGGCGCTGCTCATGGATACACACAGATATTTGCTTGTGGATTTCTCTTTTGTTTCCTATGTATTAAATTCTCTACAGAGCAAATAGCTGAATGAAGCCAAGCCATAATAAGTAAATAAGAGTAATCTACATAAAATAGTTTCAAGTAGCTTCATAATACTGATAGGCCACATTTTGCTATTTGTTTATTTCTTTACTATAGGAATAGCTTAGCCAAAAATGACTGTCAAGCCACAAGAAAGCACAATAAAAGAATCAAGTCTTCAGAAGACATGCAGTAGCTTTGTGTGAGTAACAGACCGGAATTTGAGTTTTCTTGACATTCGATTGTTGGGGTAAAAGATAGCAGAATTTGCATTTGTGGGTGAAATATCCGTCACTAAGACAAAAAATAAAAAATAAAATAAAAGTTTTGTCAGAGTCAGCATCTAGCAGTCAACACACATACCTAACTGAGGGTCTCTGTCTATCATATGTAACTCTTAAGTTTGTTCTGTAAGTTTGTATGTGGTGTAAAACCACGTTAAAGAAAACAGAAAATGTGTGACGGGACCAGCCATCTGTAATTACAGCATTTGTCCTTAAGGGAAGTAAGATTTTCCCTGCCGTCACACTTAAATTGCACTCCAGAGGGACATTAATAGCAGCTGAGAAATATGGAAGTGTTTGGACAATTATTGTAACCTATGAGTGTATAGGCGTGTGTGTGTGTGTGTGTGTGTGTGTGTGTTAGGTTTCAGGTTGTATTAGATTTTATAGATTGATAAAAAGAATATCACACACACACACCTATGCATAAACATATACACATACACACATAATTTTCATATACTCAGTAAATGAGTGAATGAAAAAAAATGAATTAAGGAATACTTTTAAGGAATTTTTGCGTGCAAATCTAACTACACACACACACACATATTCCTATGTCAGAATGAGTTCAGTGTGACAAGAGTTTTTCAAAGGGCCTGAGGGGAATAGAGGAGGAACAGGAGAGAGGAAAGAGTGAAAGAGGAAAGTGTGAGAAAAGAAAGACAAACCTGTGGAGTGCCACATAGGAGAAGAGAAGAGCAGAAAGAAGACTAAGGTTGAGATGACTTGAAAGAGGTCAGCGAGAGAAGAGGAGAAAGAGAGAACGGTTTGGAGTGGCTGTGGTGTTTCCATTTGGCGCCATGACTCAAAAACACTCTGAATGCCTTTTACACACTCAGACACACTCGAAACCCCATGGAATTCATCTCACCATCACTTCAATGTGCACACTCACTCACAAACAGGCTTTTTCTAAGACAAACTTGTTTCTGTTCAAGTAAAAATCATTCCGAAAGCTATAATGGTTTCATTTCAGCCTAAACCTCACAAAACTGAATAATGACTGTTTACTATTGTCTTTTTAGAGCTGCATTACAGCTGAATTGAATCTTGTTTGCATCACTGAATCAATATTTTCTTGTTTATAACTGCTTTGTATAAAGCACTATATAAATAAAGGTAACCTGACTTGACAAAATCAGACACTTTTTTCACTATCACTGTGTTCACTATGGGAAAAAAAAAAAATCTGTGAAACTGATTCAAACATGGTAAAATGTGTAAAACACAGCACTATTATTTACGGCTGAAAGCTTTAGCAAATTAGCCAAACTTTAAACAAAATAAGTGAAATGAAAGTTTTGCTTATTTTTTAATTCAATTCAATCAAATTAATTACATTTTATAATATGTTTGCAAAATATTAAAAAATATATAATACATTTGCATTTTACAATATATTTGCTTATTACAAGTCAATATATTAATTATTATATTTCAATATCTTTTAACATAAGCCTATCACATCCAGTTCAAAGCAATGCATTTTGCAATCAAGTTGACAGTGTATAGGACTTTTGTGGAGTGTTTTACGTATATTTCACAGGGTATTTCAGTTATTGTGAGGAAATGAACAGTTCAAAGTTCAACGAGCGTTTCCTCTGAGCTTTATGTCATAGAAACATCTGTTGAATTATGTCATTGTTGCTGTCATACTCTCTCCTTTTGCTTTTTTCACCTGTTTTGATGAGTTTAATGCTCACTTCATGCTTCGGCTGGTGTAAACGAGTGACTATGTGCACAGGTGTCTCATCGGATTTTAAAGGGTCTGCTTGCATAATGCACTTGTGCTGGGAAGAGCTTTAATTAAACTATGCACACATATACAGCAATCAAACACACACAAACGCTCTCTAGAACTGCAAAATGACTCCACTTTTCAAGAGGAAATTAACTGCACTTGATTATTGTCAAGCATTGCTTTTGAACAAATAGTCTGTGTACAGTAAATGTCTGTGAGCATTCTGACACAAGCTGCTTTCTTTGTTATAATTGTGTGTCTTCATCAAAACTATAAATCAATCGTCAAGTTTTTCTCTGTCAAATAGGTGAAAACAAAGCCTCTGTTATGATCCAGACGGTTGCCAGGGCATTCCGAGCTCATAAATCAGATACCCCAGATAGAACATCTTGTAATTATTACATCATTCTGCTCATTGTGCATGTATTTGTGAGTGTGTGATCAGATCAAGGTGTGAGAAATGAGTTTAATTGGGCCTGGTAATCAAATACCTAGTGAGAATATTAAGTTTTCAATCTGGAGTAATAAAACTTGATCTTGTGTAAAATGTGAACATGAGATTTATGATCTAACTGCCTAGTAAAACAGTGAAAAGTACTTTTATAATCAGTAATATACATTACACACAGACACAAAACTCTGATATTAATCTCAAAAAGGGACTGTTCTTGGCAGGTTTCACTCAAACTCAGCTCTAGCGACAGTTGCTCTAATTATCATATAGCCCAGAGCTATTTATCTATTAAAGATTACGTGAGAACACCTTGAGGAACAAGTTCTCAGTATCAAGGATTTGAGTTGCCAAAGACAAATACCAAAGAGTTTTTAAGTTCATTCTGCAAGGATGTGAGCAAAAATGTAAGATTGTGGGCATCAAATGTAAAACTTTAGCAATCAATCGCTGAAATCCCTAGCATCAGAATACTGAAGCTAAAAAAACACATTTCAGTTCCAGGACAAATTTTTGAAGTGCTGAGTGTAGGTTTGTTCATGAACTAATAACAGTTAAAGTCAACATGGAATCTGCAAATATATTACTGAAAATGCTGTGATTTGGAAAGAGATCATTTTGATAGCCATGTTGCTGAATTGAGATGATTAATAATCTCTCAACATGCTGGAAAAGAGACCAGGGCTGTGTTTCCCAAAGCATCATAACTCATAAAATCATAGAACCATTCCCACCAATGGTGTCTACGATCAACTATGCTTACGATGCTTTTGAGAAACACAGCCCAGTTTCAGTAGTTAAGAGAAAACGGCACTTGCTAAATGACAACTTCACCAGAAAACAAAAAAACAAAAACATAAATGTTAGCTTTATGCTTTACATACTCTCTTTCAAAAGTTTTCAGTCAGTCAGAAAGATTTTTTTTTAAAACTAATTAATGCTTTTATTTAGTAATGTTGCATTAATTTGATTAAAAGTGACAGTAAAAACACTTATAATGCAACAAGTCCTTTTGAACTTTCTATTCATCAAAGAATCCTGAAAAGAGTATCAAACAAAAATATTAAGCAGCATAACTGTTTTCAGAACTGATAAAATCAGATTTTTTCTTAAGCAGCAAATTGGCATATCAGAATGATTTCTGAAGGATCGTGTGAAACCAAAAACTGGAGTAATGATGCTAAAAGTCAGCTTTTCAATAAAGGAATAAATGACAAATTAAAATATTAAAAAAAGAAAACAGCCATTTAAAAATGTTAATAAAATTACTGTTTTTACTGTAATTTAGATCAAATAAGAGACCCAATAAGAACATAAGACCTCATTCTTCTTTAGAATTTTTTTTTTTTTTTAAATCTTACCAACCTCAAACTTTTAAACAGTAGTGTATCATGGCTCAGCTGAGTCAGTGCAAAAATGTTCTGTGTCAGATTCTAGAACATACGGTGCCCCTGCCTGGCATTGTGGGCAATCTACAGTAGCAGCATGCAGTCACACAGGAGGACATGGCTTTAGACATGCTGCTAATCTGAAGAAGTGCTAGTCTCTGCCTCTTCAAACCACTGAGACCATCTCTCTGTCTCTTTCCTTCCATCTATTGTTGTGGAAAAACATCTGAGAGCACAAGCGAGGGCAGGTGGAGGCAGAGGAACGGTCCCATCTGAGGCTGATAAAAATAAACTTCCCTACCCTACATACTGCCTGCGCTCTCTGCTCTGCAGGGCACATGTGTGTGTGTGTGTGTGTGTGTGTGTGTGTGTGTGTGTTTGCTTGTGGGCAGATGAAACATGAGTGCTATCCACGCTCACCTTTTTCCATTCATCACAGCATGCATGTCCATCTAATCAAATCTGGAGTTCTGATTATTAGCATACCTTATCGTTTGAACTCCTTCCACAGGGTCCAAAAGATGATTTTAAAGCAATCAAAAACCTAAAATCAAATCTAATCCAATTTCCCTCACGTCTTTTTGCTTTCCGAGGGGGAAAATCTGTATTACAGCATAAATATTTTCCATTTCACAGGAATTTGGCAGAGTATTGTTTTAGGTGTGCTCTAATGCTGCAGCTTTATAGGATACGGAGAGTTCACATGCTGCAAATGCAACCCAACACCAGATTCCTGGCATGTTTGTGGATTAAAAGCTTAATTAAAGTGAAATAAAACTTCTCTCATTCCTTCATGAGATTATAGCCGTCTTAAAACATTCACTTCGGAATGGGATAGTTTTACACCAAAAACATTATTCCACCACACAAATCCACACACACATACTGTACAGTATGCATGCACTGAAGTAGCCAGTCTCTTGATTCTTTGCCACTTGTTTGAGACAACATGCAGCTACATCCATTATCCAGTTCTTTATGTCTTTCCACACAGGTTGACGTTTATGTAAAAGTGTTGCTGTTAACCTGGCCCAGGAACTTTCGGCTCAGAGGGGATACTGATACCACCCCTGTGAGGGACACCAGTGCTCAGTTAGGACTTCCTCATGAGTGGCTTCCTCTCTTTCCACACACACACACACGCACACACACCTTCATTCTTTGGAGATATGGCTATAAGGACTCTACAGCTATGTGTTTGTTTACAAGTTGGGTTGTGTACATGTAAGGGCCACTATTATATCCTCACAAATATAGTGAAACACATCAAAAACAACTTGTGGAGACATTCAAAGTGATCCTCGATATTTGAAAGGTCCATTATTTAGCCAAATCATGTTTTGATTAAAATCTGATAATGTCAGCAGGTTACTGTGAAGGTTAAAGTGTAGTAAATATCATTATCATAGTATGAAAATCATTATGTCTATGGGAAGTTCTTTAGGGAATTTTGTCTGCTTGTAAATGGCTCAACTTTTCTGGATGATGTTGTGTTGTGTTTCACGTGGTAACATTCAAATCAAAATAAAATAAAACTAACATTTTTGAATAATTTTTATATTTCTACAAATGTAAAAGTCAAAAAAGCATACATTTTTTTGATACTTTGTTAAGTAATAATTATCCGCAACAATGTAAAATGTGCTTCACCACTGGTTTATTAATGCTATAAAAAGTTATATTCCTTAAATATCATAATATCTTAAAAAAAGAAATTAATCCAACCAATATTGACTACAAGCAAACAATTCTTGGATTTTCACAAAAACTGTAAAAACTGTGGAGCAACTGTTGACCCACCCAGTCCAACACAACAAAACTGGTTAAACAAATGGTTTGACTTTGGGCACAACAATATGGTTTTCCGACCAGAGGAAGACAAAGTTATTTTTGTTGTTGTTGTTGTTGTTTTTGTTGTTGTTGTTGTTGTTGTTTTTAAAGCTGTATGTATGCATGTATGTATGCATGGATGCATGTATGTATGTATGTATGAATGAATTAATGAATTAATGAATTAATTCATTAATATTATTTATGTATTTATTTTCAGTTCCATTTGGTGACAAAAGTGCCACCAAAAACACATATTTCACCACCAAAAAAAACATGTTCTTGTTTTAGTTAAATACATTTATAGTAAATCAAAGTACATATAACAAACAAATATATGCTCTCCATGAGTAATTACTGTACACACACCCGTGCATTCATGCATTTTGATTGGTGAGAATTCAGAAAAAGATGAATCAGCCAGACTGTGATGACAAATGTTCACAGGTGTGTGAGTTTGCTCTGGTGCTTGTGGATATCAGAATCAGTCTTGTCATTTAACTAAGTTGTGTTTGCTTAGATCAGCCTAGAGTACACTGTAAGCACACACACACACACACACACACACACACACACACACACACACACACACACACACACACACACACACACACACACACACACACACACACACACACAGACACTCTTCTTTCTAGATGCAAAACACAAACATATATTCCATCTCTCTTTGTCTCTTTCTTTGTTTTCCACACAAATAGTGTGTGTATGCCTGTAGGTGTCAGTGTTTGATACAGTAAACAGCTCCAGACGTGTGTGTGTGTGTGTGTGTGTGTGTGTGTGTGTGTGTGTGTGTGTGTGTGTGTGTGTGTGTGTGTGTGTGTGTGTGTTGGGGCAGATGAGAGCTCTGGGTACTTAAGGAGCCCCCCTGTGTTTGTGCATGCGTGCTGGATCGAGCACGTCTGTCGCCTGACAATCACACACCGCGGTTCATATAGAGCTCAGCTTCCACCAGCCAGCTAATGAGGAGATGTCAGTGCAATTAGAAAGCTGGCAGAGAGAAAAATGGTTCACTTTTATACAGCCATCTGCCCTGACTGTTAAACCTTTCCCTGTGTGTGTGCATCTCTTTCTTATTACAGAGGGAGGGTGGAACAAACTCTCGCATTTAAACACTCGCTTCTGACAGTTCACTTCATCATAAAAGCCAATCGGATGGGAAAAGTTGTAATGTTTTAACAAAACTGCACCATTAAAAACTGCCACCTTGTGTTATACAGTCTGCAATTATCATAACACGCTCCCTCAAAGCACTGGGAATCTTATAAACAATTTACTCTAGCTGAGCAACAAAAGTGGAGGAAAGTACAGTACATTTACATGCAGAGAAGAATACAATAGATCAGTGGTCCTCAAGCAATGGGTCGCAACCCAAAAATGGGCAAGTCTGTTCTGATAGAGTCAAACACTGCTGTATAAAAATAATAAAATCCATTTAAAGTTAATATAGCAAAATAAATAGGCTTATCCACATTTCCAATATCTGTTGATGATATTAAACACCACATATCCAAACAATTTCTACAATATTATGGTGCAAATTTGGTATAACTTAGCAGATCAAATTAGCAGATGCCAACATGGAAATTCTGAATGACATGTTCTCATACTCAAAAAACATGAATAAAATTATGCAAGGTGAAAATAATGTATTAATTAAAAACAATTGTACTGTGTTGGATACTGAAGCAAAACCACCATGACAGATAATTTATGATTGACTGATATTATTACGTTCTCATAATGTCATGATGTCAGAATCTCAAGACTCAAAATGTAAAGCTTATAAATTAAAAACAGAGTTTAGTCTGTATTTTTGGCGTACGAGCTCTACATGTAGGTGTTTCAGGGAACAATGAATGCCAGCGGTTTAAACATTCCCACTTGTGCATCCAGACAAACGCATTCAGCCCACAGACTCTGCAAACGCACAAACACAACTATACACATGCCTGATTTAACCTGTGAATGAAACTGATATGTGTGTTACATATCACACAAGCTCTAAACTGTACAAAATGATTCATTTGGTAACCTAAAAAATGTCCTTTAAGTGGAAACAGCTAAAATAACTGGTTTTGATCGAGTCAAATGTATGTTTTAATATTACTGAATCAACCATAACAGGTACTACAAAGTACAAACAAAAGTAATAATTAAGGTTCAGATCAGGTAGAAATAGTGCTTTAAATAATAAAATAAATAAAGACTAAAGGTTAAATGTCTCAATCACTTAATAGAAAAAAAAGATTACTGGAGTATGTTTTATAAGAAAATAATATTTCTGCTTTCTATTTCGAATTTTCACATTTAATTCAATGTGTTACTTTGTAATTATCAATGAAATTTACTTGCAATTTCTGAGTGAAAATTGTTAAATCCTACACTAATTTTTTTCGACATTTTTGATCTATAATTTCACCCCTCAGCACTAGCCAAACACAAAAGACAATATCATTTTCAGTAACACCACTCTAATATTTTAGTTATGAATAATGAGCGCAAATATCCATATATATCCACGACTATCAATATGATGTCCAGCTTCACTTTCATTCTATCAAAAACATCTTTCAAAATTACCAACCATGCATAATTAAACCATGTGAATCATTTCAATGAAATATCCCAATCAGACCCGTATGCCAACTCAAGAAACCATCTAACTTTAATATCTGCTCTTCTAAGATTCCTCGATCATTCTGATCAATGTTCCAGAATCCCCATCAGAAGCAGAAGGAGAAGGTGACTGACCTTTATATGAGAGTTTGAGCCGGGGTATGTTGTTCTTGGTCCTCTGTGCGTTGGTTCCTCTCTCCGGCGCGCCGAGCGTCCACAGCAGCAGTACAATCCCCCACAGGTAGTCCATGTTCGCCCCGGCTGCGTGCAGTCCACTGGCCTCTGGTTAACACTGTGTCGTTTCAGCAATCCAGTCCAGGATGGAGCAGGAGTGACTGTGTGTTAAATAAGTTGCACAACGATCACATCTCTCCTGGTGAAGCAGTCAAAGCCTCAGGAGAGGATCATGAGTGTCCACACCACTCACTGTCTCACTTTAAAGTGTGTTTCTGTGGTTGTTTATCTCCTAGATGTTGTGCACTCTTCCTCTCTGACTGTTTTAAATAGTAACACTGTTGAGACTAAACTCAACTAAAGCTCGGTGAAGCCCTAGGCACTTCTCTATCTCTCTCTCTCTCTTTGCACAAGCTCAGCGCACACACGGTCACAGCGCAAGACTGAGAGAGAGCGGAGCCAGCTGAGAAAGACTGTGAGTGAGAGAGACAGAGAGAGAGAGAGAGAGAGAGAGAGAGAGAGAGAGGAAAGGGGAGGGCTGTGCTTCCAACGGAGGATCCTCTAGGTAGACTTTTTTTTTCTTCTTTCACATCCCACACACACTGTCAAAGTTGCACTCACTCTACAAGAATCATTCTGACACTGGAGAGCATATGTGGTGTGGTGTGGTGTGGTAGATATTTCCTAACCTCACTGTCCTGATTTCCCAATGTTTATTTTGCTCTATATCTAATGCAAGAACAGACTTTATGTCCTACTTGGGACATTAGGAAGTTGTCCTTTCCTGTCCATGTCTCTCACTGTTCTCTGCCGCCCAGGAGTCTGAAAACACCCGTCAAAACTCCACCCTCACACCAGACATTTATTTTTAGCATGTCTCCCCATGTGAGTTGATATTCAATGTTTAAAGAAAGGCTGGTCAGGGCACTCATAAATTTAAGAAAGTTCATAATTTACTCACTTTCATATTGCATATACTGGAGGTCATTCACACTGACAAGCTTCAAAAGAACTGCATGAAAGTATCATAAAAGTGGACTTTGTGTGAAGAACAAAATGAATTTTAAGACGTTATTCACTGATAATCTTCTCTTCTGATGGAGCTCACAAATCATAATCGCATAATTTTTTTTTTACATCAACTTAAATATAAATATAAAGAATTATATAAATAAACAAATGAAAAGTTAGGGGTCAGATTTTTTTTTTTTTTTTTTTTTACAGTGACAGCAAATAAGACATTTATATGTTGCAAAGATTTACTGTTTCTGATAAATGCTGTTCTGTTCTGAACTTTCCATTCATCAAAGAATCCTACAAAATGTATCATGGTTTCCACAAAAATATTAAGCAGCAAATCTGTTTTCGGATCATGTGACAACTAGAGCTAGAGTTATGGCTGTTGAAAATTCAGCTTTGTCATCACCAGAATAGATTACATTTTAAAGTGCATCAAATTTTCAAATATTTATTTTAAATTAAAAAAAATCAAATCTGTTTTTATAAAGGCAAAAAAAAAATGTGATCCTTGGTGAGCTAAGAATCTGTTTTCGGATCATGTGACACTGAAGACTAGAAAAAATATGCAAATATAAATTCACATTATTACTTGTGCAAAATAGTGGCTTGGAGATTCCTTCTTCCATCTCTTTTCATATTTCACAAAATAAATAAAATAAAGTGAAAAAGATGACATAAGGGGTGAGCAAATAACATTGTTATTTGTCCCTTTAAGTATAACTAGCTTGGCAATATCTTCACTTAGAGATAAATCAGTTAAGATTCCAGTGTGTGCATATTTGATTGACACCAGTTTTTGTGACTCTGCCCACTCCACCCCAAATCCATTGACCTCATGATCCCTCCCCCACAGAACATACCAACACTTCTTCCAGACAATGGAGCAGTCCATGAACAATTCCAGCGCTTTCAGTCTGATCTCTTTTTAATAACCCAAAGCCGTGATGCTGCCTATTGTAACATGATAATGTTGAACTACAGACCACCAGACTCTCTTCATATTTCTGTTTGGCACAAACCACACAGTGCATGAATACTTCAATAATTGGGATTTAACAGGTTTTGACGAACAAGCTTGTGATTGACAGGACTGTCCAAAGCTCTCAGCAACAGATGCCATATAAGGGGAAAAAAAGACAGAGAATACTTGAAATATCTCATGATATGATATGATCTCATGAACATGATATGATAGAATTACTTTCCCTGTAAATTATATAATGCAGACAAAAAGTCAAGAAAAATAAATAAATTTGATTAAAAAAATACAGTAAAAACTGTAATATTGTGAAATATTATTACAATTTAAAATAATAATAACTGTTAGCTATTTTAATATTTTACTCAAAGCTGAATTTTCAGCATCATAACTTCAGTCTCTTAAGTGTCACATGATCCTTCAGAAATCATTCGAATATGCTGATCTGGTGCTCTTTAAACATTTCATATTATTATAAAGTTGAAAACAGTTTTTGCTACTTAACATTTTTGTGGAAACTGAAAACTCGAAAGCATAAAAAATTTAAATGCAATAATACATAAAACTGTCATAATACTGTAATATTTCACAAAATGACTTTTTTACTGTATTTTTGATCAAATAAACGCCGTCTTGGTGAGCATAAGACAGCATAAGACAAAAAAAACATTAAAAAAAATCTTAATTATTTCAAACTTTGACCGGTGGTAGTGCTGGAATCACTGCTAAATGTGATTCTGAAGAGAAGCTTGAATTTTCTAATCTTTTTTTCTAATCTTCGTAGGAGTTAGTCCTAACTTTTTGCTTATAGACAACACAATTTTTCATTTTTTAAGCATCTATTTGTCATAATAAGAAATGCCAGCTGTAAGATTAGGCTGAGGTGACTAAACTCAAGTTTATTCAAGTCGATGTGGAGTCATGACAAAGTAGCAAGTCTTTGCCTGCTATAACAGAGACTCTGTTAATGGGTAAATAATGAGGCCAGCATGCAGAGCCAGAACGGCAGTCTGCCAAGTTAATTCAAGTGGTGTTCAATTTTCATTAAAGTTGCCTCCTACTACAGTGAGCTCCCCACTGATTCCCCATCTTATTGATGTCTGCTTCCAGCGAGAAACACAAATGCAAGCAATTGAACTTCACACCTAAATAAACACATCCGATTCTACTACTGAACTCAATGAACAGCCTTAAACTGTTGTTATATACTGTATATGTATATATGTATTGTAAAATGTCTAAAAATCAATGCAATGATGTCAGTACATCAAATTATTTATCAGACAAACATGCAAAGGGTGGAATATGTGTAGAACGTCCAGAGTTTCAATTCTACAAATATCTGCCAGACTCTATGTGGGCCTGGCAAAAAGAACTCCAAGTATTCTATTCTTTTCTATCTCATCTTAGTTTTTTCTCTGCTTCAATCATCTATCCCATGAGTCTTACTGACAGCACTGCTTTTAAAAAAGGAATCTGCTGAAGCACAATCCTGCATGACTCCAGGGTCCAACTATTACACAACTCAATTAAATTCCACTCACTCACATAAGGCCAGAGTGGCGTCATACAGCATTCCGGTCTTTTCTAGCAAATCTCACATTGAAATCAGATGACCAAGGGCCTGGGGTACATCATTTTAATATTAGATTGGAAGAGTGAATGTCTGCGGAAAGCAAACATGTATGCATGTAATTCAAGACAAATAAGGGACTTTCATTGAACATATCTGCCTTTTACTGTATGTCCCAGAAATGCTGCTCCAGTGTGAAAGGGCAGCATTTGTACAAAAAAATAAAAAATAAAAGAAAAACTGTCAGAGTATGAGTTTTGTGTCAAAACTTAAATTATGTATGTGTCTTTTCATCTCATCTGAGTTTATCTCAGTGGCTCTCAAACCACCAAGTTTCCAATTTGAATTTTTTATATTACTAGCCCAATAAACTGCATAGGCTCAACAATAAGCAAAATGATTGAAACAATATAGACTGAATAGGAAAGTTTATGTGTTATTGCTTAAGAATCTGTGCTAGCAGGCAGAAATAAATAAAGCCCTTTGGAGAAGCGTGGAAGATCCAGAACTAATTCTCTTTCAAACACATTCCATGATATGAAAACTGAAGCTCCTGAGAGTTTGTATATTCAGGCTGGAAGAAAAACCTTCATCTGGAGGATCGTTTGGCTATTACTTATTGTCTTTGTTAAGTAACCCAGGCTGATTCTGTAAACCCTCCCCAAACCATGTGTCGAGCTACTCAAGCTCCATATCATGTGCTAAGAACTAATTAATGAAGCCTTTTAAAAAAGAGAGAAATACTAAAAACAGGTACACTGTTACAAAAGATTTTATTTCAAATAAATTATGTTCTTTTGAATTTTCTATTCATCAAATAATCCTAAAAATGTATCAGAGTTTCCACAAAAATATTAGTTAGCACAGCTGTTTTCAACATTGATAATAAATCTGCATATCAGAATGATTTCTGAAGGATCATGTGACACTGAAGACTGGAGTAATGATGCTGAAAATACAGCTTTGCATCACAGGAATAAATTACATTTTAAAATATATTCAAATAGAAAACAGTTATTTTAAATTATAAAAGAACTATATTATATTCAAAAACATTTAAAAAAAAAAATTCTTACCAACCCCAAAATTTTTAAATTTAACATATATTACTTCAAACAATGTAATAATATCTGAGCTTTGCATTAATACTTAATTGTACATCACATCAAAGCTGAAAATTAGCAAAACAAACAGCTTTGCACTGAACACATATCAACAGGTTATTAGGAATGCTAATAAAATTACTGTAATCATTTAAAAAACATTCATAAAAGGGTCAGACAAGAATCCACTAAGATCTAACTGCATAAACTCCAAATAATAAACTGAAAGTGGCATTTTCAGTTTATCCAATCTTATTTCATTCTTTGTGGATCTCTATATGATCCTCTTTGGATTGGCTCCACATTTTGATAAGCATTCTTTAAAGATTTTTGACAAAGAATTGCTAACGAGCTACTTACAAAATTACTGTGAATTACTTCAGACTGGGTTCTTTAGTTAACAAGCTGACTGTTCAAGAAACACTTATCTCTAGGGTTTAGTCACAGAGTTAAAAAAGAAATACACACAATTAAATATTCTTCTTGCACTTTTAAGGATATGTTAATAGTGAAACCACAGGACACATGAAGATCCCATTCAGCACTCATTAATACAATACAAACCCTCCCACCAACCCACACAGAACACCCTCATCCACAGGCCCAAAGACAAAAAGGCATGGCCACACCCACTCTGATGCCCACACCTCTTCCATACCCCATCACCCTCTCAAACTCCTTTCAGGCTCAATCCAGCTTTCCTTGCCCCCTCTCGACCTCCACCCACTACTGACTTCTTCGGTGGAGTGTTCGAATCCTCATCTGTTCAAACACTCTGGGAAAGTAATCCCATAAATGAGGCTGTTTAGCTCAGCCATTTGTCCAAAAGCCCACGCAGAGTGTGTCCCGGGACTGTGGGACCATGTGACAGGTGTGAGAAGATGCTTAGGGAGGCAGTTTGAGTTGTGATGAAAGAAAAAGTGAGGATTTATGGTTTACCTGTTATGATATCATAAGATGACACAATGAGTTTCCACAACCACTGTTTTATCAGACTAAGGGAATCCAGCTGTCAATGAAAATAAAGCAGGAGTTGAGGAGTGGGAATCAACCTCATGGGGTTTTATGGTAAATGTGATATCACCTACTGTACAAAAAGTACTACTGTACTACTATAGTATTTTGGACAAGGTACTATGGTAAATGTGATACCACTTACAAAAAGTACTATGCTACTATGTTTTTTTGTTTGTTTTTTGAACATGGTACTATGGTACTGTAAATGTCAGATCTCTTACAAAAAGTACCATGGTACTATGGTAATTGTGATATCACTTACAAAAAGTACCATGGTACCATTATGGTTTTCTGGACATGATGGTACTATAATGCGATATCAAAGTATCATGGTACTAATACGGTATTTTGGTCCTGGTACTATCATAAATGTGATATCACTACAAAAAGTACCATACAGTATTTTGGACAAGGTACCATTCTAAATCTGATATCATTTACAAAAGTACCATGGTATAATTACGGTTTACAGTACATGGTACTATGTTAAATGTCATATCACTTACAGTACAAAAAGTACCATGGTATTACAACGGTATTTTGGACAAGGTACTATGGTACATTTCATATCCCTTACTCTATAAAAAAAATAACATGGTGCTGCTATGGTATTTTGGACATGATACTGTGATAAATGTGATCTCACAAAAAGTGCCATGGTTTTATAACCACTGAATACTGTCACTGTATCCAAGTAATATCACAGTATTTTTGTAAGGAATATATCTTGATGTGTTCATTAAAAACATGGTATTACCTTATCTGGAGTATAATCCCTTATAAAAAGGTACTTTTGGCAGTACCATCCATGGTACAGTATAGCGATAGCATCAGATGAAATCTGCAATTGTTGTGAGTGGACCAAGGTACAATATCGAAACCATGGTAATATTATTGTACATTCTGACACTCAATATTTAATATTTCATATCAAGGTGTTGTTAAACAACACAAAAGCCTCTACTATAAATCATTAAATGTTTTATTCTGAAATTATATACTATTATAGAGGACATGTACACAGCAGCAGTTAGAAGAGAGACGGCAGAAAGTTGGGTAGAGGGGAGTGGCCTAATTTCTGAATGTCCCATCGTGATCCAAACACAGACTGTCGCCTTCTGGGTGTCGACAACATACCCTAACCAGAAGCAATTATTTACTCTATAAACATTTCATGGTAGAATCCTGGCTGAGACCGGCATGCAGTATTAATGGACAAGAACACCACGCCATGTGAGTCAGTGTCTCTCTCTCTCAATAAAAAATGAATGGCAAAATAACATGAAAAACCACAAAGCCATGAATAAATTACTCCGCGCAATGTGCTCGCCTTCCCAGCGTGCAGAGGTTGACTCGCCCTTCCCTTAAGTGCCATCAAGCACATGGTGAAACTGGGACCTCACAGTACTGACCTTTAACACAGCTGTTAAGTTGCACAGAAGCCGCACATGTGGTTCAAATAAGATAACATTTCTTTCAGACATTTTGCACCATTTTACACATAAATGTAGATTTGTGTGCTGACTATTACACATTTATTTTAAAATTTTGGGGTTTAAAAATGTTTTGAAAGAAATCTCCAATGTTCACCATTTATTTAATCAAAAATACAGTAAGAGTATTACATAACATTATTACAATTCAAAATTTTTTCTATTTGAATATATTTTAAAATGTAATTTATTTCTGTGATGTCAAAGGTGAATTTTCAGCATCATTACTCCAGTCTTCAGTGTCAAATGATCCTTCAGAAATCATTCTGATATGCTGATTTGTTGCTCAGAAATCATTTATAATTATCAACGTTGAAAACAGTTGTGCTGCTTAATATTTTTGTGGAAAGAGTGATTTTATTTTATTTATTTACTTATATATATTTATTGATTGATTGATAACAAGTTTAAAAGAAAAACATTTATTTGAAATACATTTTTGATTAATTTAATATGTCCTTGCTGAATAAAAGTATTAATTTCTTGGTCAGCTGAGCTACACAGAAATACATGAAGGAGATTATGTGCTACTGACTCTCTAACAGAGATGCCCTAGCCTTTAAATGCAGTGGCTCATCTCTACATTATGTAGCTTATCTCTGCATTCAAGCTACCTGCTGAAGAGGTGCATTCTGGGACATGCGTCACTGCCTACATACATTTATTATCACTAATGCATTTTTCAGACCCATTCTACTTAAAATTGGAATAGAACTACTTAGAACAGTCATGAGCAAACATAAGCAAGCCTCATCTGATTTTTTAAACTAATACTGCAGTCTCAGTGTGCTTCTAAACATTCTCTCTCAAACCTAAATATGTGCTTGATTCTGAAATTAAATCCACATTGCTGTAATTAACCTCATTTATGAGAGCCAAACCCAATTACGATGCAAATTCCCAGAGAGTGAGAAACTCCTACCTGTAGCTTAAGGCAGCCACAGCCTTGAAGAAGATTTTACCCAACAGCCTCAGGTCTGCTAAGCGGGATTAAAGCAATTCGTTCAAGTCTTTCAGCTGTAGACAAAAGCAGGTCTTTAAAGCACTAGTCTTGACTCTAATCACTTTCCTAACACACATACATGGTGGCACGAGCCAACCTTAAGAACAGAGAAGGAAATACAGCGACAGACAGATGGAAGACAGGATGTGAGGGAGTTTGAGGAGATGAAGGGATCACAACAGCGTCTACGTTTTAAACTATGCAAAGCTCAACTGAAAAGCCATGGAGCTGAAAGAAACATCACTATTTTACTCATTTCAGACTCAGAATTGACTCGCCTTCATTTATTTTTAATACAATAATGGAAGGCCAAATTAGTGACATGCCATGTCAAGATAATGTTGTCTCCTTTTTGCACCAATAAGAACAGTTTTCCTAGATAGCACAAGTCTCCTTTTTGCACCAATAAGAACAGTTTTTCTAGATAGCACAAATGGTGGTTGGTAAATGGATGCACTGGTAAAGGACCAATATAAGCTCTTGCCGAAGGGTCTTGGGACAGTCACACTACGCACTGGTAAAGGACCAATATATCAAGTGTTGGGGGAGGGAAATGTCGCAAATTTTCCAGTTTGTACTCATATAAACTGGTACATAAGACACTTTCAGTTTTGTGCTTATATGGCAACCACCACCCCTGAAAAATAATATCATCCAGTCAATTTTATGCAGGGCCACCTTGTTGTTTAAACCCAAAACAGTCATGAATACTCAGTTGAACTACTGTAGTACAAAAGCATTTTTGAATGCATTTGTGAACCACTGTTGTTACATGGACTATTTTAACAATATCCTTACTATGTTTCTAGACCTTGACCTTGGTATACTTTAATACCATAATTCCAAGAGGAAAATGACAAAAGATACTATTGTTGAATAGGTAACTGAATGTATTAATAATAATATTCACAACTAACAATTCTTCTGTCAATTAACAGAATCTTATATTAAATAAACTCCACTGAATATGTCGGTATTCTGTTATCATGAGACCACAGAGTGACAAATTGGCATCAAGATTTGTGGATACCCTGACACCACTGTTTTAAGCCTTTCCTTGAACAAATACTCCAGACGGGCATGTCAAGGCTAGCTGAGATCATTTAACAACATACAGGGAGGAGAAAGAGGGTGGACAGAAAGTGAGTGGCCTGCATGTAAGGTTACACCTCTACAGAGTAGTCATAACAAAAAACTTCACCAAATCCATAAAGCCTGTACCTCTGGCTTCCATTTTCCCCTATAACAGCACCCACACGCTTGACATGTGTCACAGAAACCTCCAAGAGTCATTTGTTGAAGAGTTCAGCACAGAGTTCAGTCAAACACTTCTTTAAAAGACACTGTAGAACATCATGTTCCACTGTATGCTCTGCCTAATCACATTAGTATTTGTAGGTATTCCTAATTAATTCTTACATCTTTTTTTTTCTGTTTAAATATAAATTGAAACGTATGTATTAAGGGGTTAATAGCACCTAAAACATAAAAGTATTTATGTGCACAGATTCAGAAATGTAGAAATTTACTAAAATATATATTTGTATAGTAATATTTTTGAACCCACCCCTACCTTAAAGTTAACCAACAGTATGAAACATGTAATATGCAGACGGATGTAGTCACAATACTTTTAACAACAATGTAATATTATAAAGGTTTTTTTTTTTTTTAAAGAAATTTATACTTTTATTCATAAAGCATGGATTAAATTTTTCAAATGTGACAGAAAAAAATTATTTCTATTTCAAATAAACCCTTTTCTCTTGAACTTTCTATTCAACAAAGAATTCTGAAAAAAAAAAAAAAAAAAAACATATCATGGTTTTCACAAAAATATAAAGCAGCACAACTGTTTTCACCACTAATAATAATGATAAATATTTATCGAGCAGCAAATCAGCATATTAGGATTATTTCTGAAGGATCATGTGACACTGAAACATGAGTAATGGCTGCTGAAAATTCAGCATTGCCATCACAGGAATAAATTACATTTTAAAATATATTAAAATAGTTCTGTTAAATTGTAATAATATTTCCCAATCTGCTCTGATTGTATTTTCAAACAACTAACTGCATTCTTGGTGAGCATAAGAGACTTTGAATTTAGAAATTTGAATGGTAGTGTATTTTTTATGCAAATTGATGGAACCCTTTGAACCAAAAAAATGTCAAATTAAATGCATTAAATGAACATAATGCCATTAAACATATTTAATAAATCTCATTGATTAAATACAATAAAACCAAGCTATTAAAATCCATCAATTTCATATTATATGAACCTAAAATGATTTTTTTAAACATTAGTACGTTTCTAAAGTTGTTAAAACATAATGTTGTTGTAATGTATGTAATGTTTCAGTGTTTCTGCAAAACTACAAAAATGTATGCAGGCTAAAACAATACATCACATACCTACCTAAATGCTTCTTACATTCTGACAATCTCAAGAAAAAGTCGCTAATAGGAATTTTACATTACTTCACATGTTTTGTCAATCAACAATGGATCACCGATGGATTTCTTCAGTCAGTTCAAATGAACATATCAATGTACTGTTGTTTGGTGAACCTCTCCGGAAAATATCTCGAGGTGTTCATAAGGGATGGTTTAATGCATTTACTGCACTAAGTATCCAGTCTTTCAATGTTCACTCAGGAACAAAGCATGTAAAGGAGGTAAAACACTCAAAAACAAGTTCAAAAAGAAACTTCTGAATGAACATTGTCATCTAGTCCTGCAGAATAGAAACTTCTGGTTACCTAAGTCTTGCATCAATCCTTCCAGCAACCCTCCAGTCACACACCACCTCTTCTATTTTCCTGTATCATTAATTAAGTCTGGGAGGAAGAACTTAGACCTCAAATTGAACCTATTTCTCAAGCACTTCCATGCTGGACAACAGTTCACAGAAACTCAGTGACCTCATGAAAATGTAAGATTCTGGAGCTCAGAAGTGGGTAAATTACTGGTGACATCAACCATCTAAAACTCAAAGAGACCGTCTCCAAGTGGGCAGCAGCAGAAGGTACGGATTCATTAAAACCTCATTAAGATTGAATGGAGGGAAGCCCTTCAAGGATCTTTGATCAGCAGTGAGAAGCTCGATGCTTGCAGACATGTGCCACATGGCATTAGGTGTGTATGCCCTCTTCATAAACCCAGAACAACGGTGGACTGTAAACACTAACGGAGAAGAAGTGTGACTGAGAGAGACCAGTAAGAGTGCTTCCGCTTGAATCTCTCGTTACAGCAGATTGATTTCACCTGTGCGCGCTTCTCTCTTTGCGTCATAAATCACCGGACGCTGTCAACATGGCTGGTATTGTTCCAAAGCAATTATTTCCTAATGAGTCATTTGAGTAAGAGCCACAGCGACAAAGATTGATATTGTTGTAAAATGTATGAATGTGCTTTTTTTGGTGACCCATGGAGAAACTAAAAGTCAGATACTGCTCAATGCTCAATGTATTTGGGAAAATGTCTCTCCTGTGGCATAAATCGACTGAATTTCACACTTTTAACTGCTTCGTAGACAAATTCACAGTTGAGGCTGCAATGATTGAAAGCCAATGTTAGTGTAGTGTATTGTTCACAAAAGGATCAATGGAGAAAATACATCATCACTGGTGTAACATCAAGGAGATGAATTGCAGGATGAGCAGATAATCAGCCATTTTATCAGGGACCCAACAGGAGGACTGCAATAATGATCCTGAGACAATGTCACTTACTAATGCAACAAGAGCCTAAGAAAGAGTGCTAAGGCTGATGATACACTGGGCAACTTTTTGAGCAATGTTGCCATCAACGGGCAACCAGCTGAGATACAGGGCCCACGACTGATCTGTTGTATCCAGATAGATATTTGTTATCCATCCTCAATAGGAAAGTGCCTAAGCAACATTGCTAAAAAAAAGTTGCCCTGTGTATCGTCAGCCTAACATCTTCTAGTTATTTAGTCACAAATACATGAGAAAAAGTAAAAGTATTTTGTGTTTCAGTTAGAGTTACTGTACCTTGTTGACCGGCTACAGTTCACATTTTTGTCTAGTCAATGGTGTGATTACATCTTTACATGGTCTCTCAGTGACATTGATAAGGAGGTGTATTGATCAGAGCTGTGTTGTACACTGACTGTGACGAGTGTGAGGCCGAGTTCACAGTAAATGCAATGCTGAATTTACGTTTCTTCTTTTTAGAAGATCCTGGACAACAATCCAGTCCAGTAATCACCTCTGAGATTTGTGCTACCGAGCCACACAAATGACAGCGAGAATGAGAGAAAGAAACAATGGAAGACAGTAGCTGACTTTGGACTCAACTACAGGAAAGAGTAGACAGGAGGATGGACAAACTCTTAAAAACTCAAACAAATTTGAAAGGAAATTTTTAAAGGAATCGATAGTTCACCTCTGATACCACATACTGTCAACTAACTACACACACTCCTGCCTAAAAGAGAAAGACAGAGAGAGAAGGTTTCTGTTCCATGATGCTGTTCTGTATTTTCATTTTCTTTCTTGCTTTTCTAGAATGAAAACAGTCAGGGAACACTGCACAGCTTTTACAGCTCAACGCATGACAGATGCTTTCCATTCATGAACCTGACCATAGTGCACACTGTTTTACCATGTGTGCTTGCACACCCTCACACACACACTGAAAAGCTTTTACACACACACACACACACACACACACACACACACACACACACACACACACACACTAAAACCATCAGACCATATGCATAAGCAGAATAACAGCCTTTAGAAACTAAACTCACCACCTAAATAGGTTTCAAACTGCATGAATCTACACAAACATACTCTTTGTTAATAGTATTTTATGCATATTACAGTTTAGGTTTGTCAATCAATTATAATCAATTAATCAAATATGCTGAATTATTAACTAAATAAATAGCAATTAATCTAAATCAAACACTGAATAGATATTACAAAAAGTGGCTTTAGAGGTCAATATATTGTTTGTATTATTTCCATATCACTAAACATAAAGCAGGACACATGAATAAATGTGTTCATTTTTAGCAATTTTTTTAAATGTGTAATTGCACTAAATGAACATGTTAAATAGACATAATGGTAATTTATGGCATACTGTGTAAATATAAACATATTGTGATAGTATCAAGTAGCCTATTCCTTCACTCATGTTACGACATGTCAATCTTTCCCTGTACACTTGGGCAGACTGACTAAACAGACACTGCCAATTTACTGCTAATTAGACTGGAGGAAATTGCACCTCATTTTAATTTGCTGCCCCACAGCAGCCGATATTTGACACAACACACCCACACTCCACGTCTAACCAGGTGTTGAAGGAGGAAGAGACAGACAAACAGCCATACAGATAGATAAACAGACAGTGAGAGGGAGCACTTGATTATGAACTCCAGACAGTGATGACATGCATATGCCCAATTCCTAGGATTGCAGTGCAGACAGGTGCATTGCAACACTTTTCCCTATGTATACACACAAAACATTGGTTTTTGTGTGTTTCATATCCAGCACACTCTCATGACTACTTACAAGATGGTGAAATTGTAAATTATTGTATGCCTTTGCTGGCTGGCTGTTTATTGTTTATTCTATTACAATCATGGTCAACCAAGTTGAGAAGTTTAGTAACGGTTGAGTGTGTTTTATGGTGTTTTAGGTTTAAGAATGTTTTTGTACAAGGGTCAACGCAGAGACATCCCCATTTGGTTACATTTACAAAAGTGGTTTAATGTACATAGAAAGCATATTAAATGTAGGTAAAGTGTCTACTTTAATGTTTCAGATAACTTTTGTAAAAAATAAAAAAAAAAATGTCAAAATATGAGTGAAATAATAAACCTCTTTTCATCTTTGACCCACAACCCCACTTTTACCATTTCACCATCTCAAATTTCACTTTATGAAATATCATAACTTCTCATGAGGTCAAATTGCTTGATTTTTGCAAGTTTGAATATGTAGATCTGCAAATGAGAATAAACAGAATGAGTTTTGGTTTGTTTCTTACACAAAACTGACTTGGAGTCTTACAAGTTCTAATTTTACGGTACTTTCTTGTCCTTACTGTATGGAAAAAGACAGATTAAACAATTTTTAAGAATATCATCTGTGTTTTTTTCATTTTTAATTTTAATTAAAGTTTAAGTTGAATGCTAGCATGCTGAAAAAAAATAACGTCTGTATAAAATGTCTTTATATCCATTTTTTAATTTGTTTGGTTCTTTGGCATCTCTGAAGTGAAATCTGGCACATCACATCTTCATGTGTCAAGTTAGTATATGTATGTGGAAGTGCAATTAAAGTTTAAGAGTTACAGCAAAAGGAAAGATGTCCAGATAACAACAACTTAAATTTTAAAAATTCTTCAAAACATATCATTTTTGTTCCATTGAAGAAAGTAAGTCATACAGGTTTGGAATGACATGAGGATGAGTAAATGATGACAGAGTTCTCTAATTGTATTTTTTGGTTGAGCTATCCCTTTAAAGTAACTTTTCCTTATAGTGGTTTCTAACCACAGCTTCTGAATACACTCCAAAATCTAAGTGGAATTTGAGCGTTTCCAGGTGATCTTGAGCTCATGTTCATGGAAACCGTATCTGCCAAGCCACTTAACCCCAGTAAGTCTCAATCCCTGAACCCGCTTGCACAATGTTATTATTGCAGGTATAAGCTTTGGAATTTGGCCTGGAAGGAAACAATAACATGCGTGGAATAAAAGAAGAATCATCAAGCAATACTTCCTCACCCATATACCTGACTGCAAAAGACCGTGTTACCCTGAGGAGAAAGAGTATAAACGCACACACACAGCCCAGATATCCGATTACAGCCCTGATAAGCAGAAACACTTTCCCCTGGCAGATCAACTGATGTGTGTAATACATTGAGAGATGGTTTCCACAACCTCCTGTCATCAGGACCCTGAACATATTGAGCCGTCTTTTTAATGCCCGACCAGAAACTCACAGCACATTAGTAGTCTATGGCAAGCCAAGTGTCCCAGTGCCAGCCTGAGAAAGGCCTCATTCATGAGGAGAAAGGGAAAGATAATGATAAAGAAAAGGAAAGAGAAAGACAGCGGAAGCTTCGATCTTCTCTGCCGATCTACTCTACATGCGGTTGTGTTGTAATCGCGTGACAGCCAAGCTGATTTACCATTCAAAGAAGGGGCCCCTTGGTTCAGTAACCTGTTTACCGCAATTACAAACGACCCCTTCCCCCCAAACACATATGCACATATCGCATTCTGCGTGTCTCCTGCATTCCCACACCCTCTTTACAGGACGTCTGCTGGGATATCATATGATTTCTGGTTTCAAGAGCAGTCAGAAAATATGTTGCTAAATGCAAGTAATGAAATAATGATAAAAATACTTCTTTTTTTTTCTACATGTTATCTTAAGGGGTTTTTCATTGTTTTAATTTAGTTTTAGTATAACATTATGATACCATGCATATTTTTACTTTTTTATTTAAAGAAGAAACCAATCCAGTGTATATTTGCCATTTGAGTTGTAATACTATAGAAAAGCAATAAAAGTTTTTCAGTTAGTGTTTTCAGTGTTTCTTTTCATCTAAAAATATGACATGCGGTTGCTTCAAACAATAGTAAGCATCACTCAATAAAAAATAAGATAATCGGAATTTCTAATCAAAATTACAATTTCAAGGGAATAATCAACAATTATGATTTTCGTCATAATCGTGCAGCCCTAGAATCAATTACGCAAAATTAAAAAATGAGACAAATCCAAATTCTGCTATAAAGCTGCTGTAGCAAGACGATAGTCAAGTCACTTTTTTAATATATTATACTACTAATAATATACAAATTAATAAATGAACAAATGAATGAATAAATAAAAGACTGACTTTGCAACTATTTTTGG